>NC_069504.1:154953337-155253337 GCF_027579735.1 Bombina bombina
TATGTCCTGGGTCCACAAAACATTGCATTGATACAATGGGTACAATAAAATAAAAAAAAATAATAATACACCATATATGCACAAAAATTTAACATAGAACCGGTAGGAAATATATAATCAACAATGACAGGTGCATTCTGTTTTGAGATATGTAGAGAGGGATCTCTTAAAGGATATTAGGCATGGGGAAGGTTTGAAAGTGTGCGGGAGGTCGTTCCATAATTGTGGTGCTTGCATATATTTTTATATGCACATACATATTGAAATTTCTATGACAACATGGGTGCAAATATTCCTATACATAGGACCAATAAATGTAGCATATATAATGTTATTTGTACATTGAAACACTCATAATATTTTTGTGATTTGCTATTTCAATGAGAAACAGGCCTCAAAAAGCTCTTTTTTCCTCCTTTACACCTAGTTGAGCTGGGGGTAATATTTCTCAATGTATCGACAGCCTCCGACAGTGTATTAACGGTTAGCGCTTTCAATGGAAACCTGGTATAATTTATCGATTAACGGCTTCTATTACTTTCTATGGGACGCGAAAATCTTTTCGGCAGCCGAAGTCCGGCAGCCGATATTGAGGTATAACGCGCCATTGGAAACAGTCGTTAAACGCTATTGCTTTCGACAGCATATTTAACGGTTTGCGAGTGCACGCAAACTGAATTACGACTCAATGGAAGCGAGGCCTCAGTCTTTTATAGTTGCAAACATTTGAAAAAAAATATTCCAGGGACACTTTGAAGCACAGCCACGCCCATGGTTTGCAAAGCTCCGCTCACTCCAATTCACAACAAAAGCAGTACATAAAATACTGGTAGTAAATTAGCCTTACTGATTAAAGCGATAGGAATGTTACAATTAAACTTTCATGATTCAGATAAAGCATGTCATTTTTGGATTCACTTATAATGCCAAATTTACCTTATTCTTTTGGATACCTTTGAAAATAAAATGTAAATATCTTTAGCAGCAGCAATGCACTACTGGGAGCAAGAAATTGATTGGTGGCCACACATATTTGTCTTTTGTCATTGTCTCACATTATGTGTTCAGCTAGCTCCCAGTAGTTCATTGCTGCTCTGGAACTGAGTTTAATTATGTGTTTAACACATGGCTACATGCAAGCAATAGTGCATTTTCTTTTTGCACTGTTATAGTTGTTTAATGCAGGTTAAATCATCAAGCTCATCATCACCTCCTTTACTGTCAATCTAGATTACAAGTGGCACGCTAATGTTAGCAATATTGCGACTGTGCTAACTAAAGCACATATAACAAGTGGCACGCTAATGTTAGCAATATTGCGACTGTGCTAACTAAAGCACATATTACAAGTGGCACGCTAATGTTAGCAATATTGAGACTGTGCTAACTAAAGCACATATTACAAGTGGCACGCTAATGTTAGCAATATTGCGACTGTGCTAACTAAAGCACATATAACAAGTGGCACGCTAATGTTAGCAATATTGCGACTGTGCTAACTAAAGCACATATAACAAGTGGCACGCTAATGTTAGCAATATTGTGACTGCGCTAACTAAAGCACATATTACAAGTGGCACGCTAATGTTAGCAATATTGCGACTGCGCTAACTAAAGCACATATTACAAGTGGCACGCCAATGTTAGCAATATTGCGACTGTGCTAACTAAAGCACATATAACAAGTGGCACGCTAATGTTAGCAATATTGCGACTGTGCTAACTAAAGCACATATTACAAGTGGCACGCTAATGTTAGCAATATTGCGACTGTGCTAACTAAAGCACATATTACAAGTGGCACGCTAATGTTAGCAATATTGCGACTGTGAGTGGCACGCTAATGTTAGCAATATTGCGACTGTGCTAACTAAAGCACATATTACAAGTGGCACGCTAATGTTAGCAATATTGCGACTGTGCTAACTAAAGCACATATTACAAGTGGCACGCTAATGTTAGCAATATTGCGACTGTGCTAACTAAAGCACATATTACAAGTGGCACGCTAAGGTTAGCAATATTGCGACTGTGCTAACTAAAGCACATATTACAAGTGGCACGCTAATGTTAGCAATATTGCGACTGTGCTAACTAAAGCACATATATTACAAGTGGCACGCTAATGTTAGCAATATTGCGACTGTGCTAACTAAAGCACATATAACAAGTGGCACGCTAATGTTAGCAATATTGCAACTGTGCTAACTAAAGCACATATAACAAGTGGCACGCTAATGTTTAGCAATATTTGCAACTGTGCTAACTAAAGCACATATAACAAGTGGCACGCTAATGTTAGCAATATTGCGACTGTGCTAACTAAAGCACATATTACAAGTGGCACGCTAATGTTTAGCAATATTGCGACTGGTGCTAACTAAAGCACATATAACAAGTGGCACGCTAATGTTAGCAATATTGCGACTGTGCTAACTAAAGCACATATTACAAGTGGCACGCTAATGTTAGCAATATTGGCGACTGTGCTAACTAAGGCACATATTCAAGTGCACGCTAATGTTAGCAATATTGCGAGCTGTGCTAACTAAAGCACATATTACAAGTGGCACGCTAATGTTAGCAATATTGCGACTGTGCTAACTAAAGCACATATTACAAGTGGCACGCTAATGTTAGCAATATTGCGACTGTGCTAACTAAAGCACATATAACAAGTGGCACGCTAATGTTAGCAATATTGCGACTGTGCTAACTAAAGCACATATTACAAGTGGCACGCTAATGTTAGCAATATTGCGACTGTGCTAACTAAAGCACATATTACAAGTGGCACGCTAATGTTAGCAATATTGCGACTGTGCTAACTAAAGCACATATTACAAGTGGCACGCTAGTGTTAGCAATATTGCGACTGTGCTAACTAAAGCACATATTACAAGTGGCACGCTAATGTTAGCAATATTGCGACTGTGCTAACTAAAGCACATATTACAAGTGGCACGCTAATGTTAGCAATATTGCGACTGTGCTAACTAAAGCACATATAACAAGTGGCACGCTAATGTTAGCAATATTGCGACTGTGCTAACTAAAGCACATATTACAAGTGGCACGCTAATGTTAGCAATATTGCGACTGTGCTAACTAAAGCACATATTACAAGTGGCACGCTAATGTTAGCAATATTGCGACTGTGCTAACTAAAGCACATATTACAAGTGGCACGCTAATGTTAGCAAATTGCGACTGTGCTAACTAAAGCACATATAACAAGTGGCACGCTAATGTTAGCAATATTGCGAACTGTGCTAACTAAAGCACATATAACAAGTGGCAACGCTAATGTTAGCAATATTGCGACTGTGCTAACTAAAGCACATATTACAAGTGGCACGCTAATGTTAGCAATATTGCGACTGTGCTAACTAAAGCACATATAACAAGTGGCACGCTAATGTTAGCAATATTGAGACTGTGCTAACTAAAGCACATATTACAAGTGGCACGCTAATGTTAGCAATATTGCGACTGTGCTAACTAAAGGCACATATTACAAGTGGCACGCTAATGTTAGCAATATTGTCGACTGTGCTAACTAAAGCACATATTACAAGTGGCACGCTAATGTTAGCAATATTGCTGACTGCGCTAACTAAAGCACATATTACAAGTGGCACGCTAATGTTAGCAATATTGCGACTGTGCTAACTAAAGCACATATTACAAGTGGCACGCTAATGTTAGCAATATTGCGACTGTGCTAACTAAAGCACATATTACAAGTGGCACGCTAATGTTAGCAATATTGCGACTGTGCTAACTAAAGCACATATTACAAGTGGCACGCTAATGTTAGCAATATTGCAACTGTGCTAACTAAAGCACATATAACAAGTGGCACGCTAATGTTAGCAATATTGCGACTGTGCTAACTAAAGCACATATAACAAGTGGCACGCTAATGTTAGCAATATTGAGACTGTGCTAACTAAAGCACATATAACAAGTGGCACGCTAATGTATTGCAACTGTGCTAACTAAAGCACATATAACAAGTGGCACGCTAATGTTAGCAATATTGAGACTGTGCTAACTAAAGCACATATTACAAGTGGCACGCTAATGTTAGCAATATTGCGACTGTGCTAACTAAAGCACATATTACAAGTGGCACGCTAATGTTAGCAATATTGCGACTGTGCTAACTAAAGCACATATTACAAGTGGCCACGCTAATGTTAGCAATATTGCGACTGTGCTAACTAAAGCTCATATTACAAGTGGCACGCTAATGTTTAGCAATATTGGCGACTGTGCTACTAAAGCACATATTACAAGTGGCACGCTAAAGTTAGCAATATTGCGACTGTGCTAACCCTAAAGCACAAATAACAAGTGGCACGGCTAATGTTAGCAATAGTGCGACTGTGCTAACTAATAGCACATTTAACAAGTGGCACGCTATGATAGCATATTGCAACTGTGGCTACTAAAGCCAGCATATAACAGGTGGCACGCTAATGTTGCAATAGCAGACTGTGCTAACTAAAGCACATATAACAAGTGGCACGCATTGAATGTTAGCAATATTGCGACTGTAGGCTAACTATAGCACATTTACAAGTGGCACGCTAATGTTTAGCAATATTGCGACTGTGCTAACTAAAGCACATATTACAAGTGGCACCTAATTGTTAGCAATATTGCGACTGTGCTAACTAAAGCACATATTACAAGTGCCACGTCTAATGTTAGCAATATTGCGACTGTGCTAACTAAAGCAACATATACAAGTGGCACGCTTATGTTAGCAATATTGCTGACTGTGCGTAACTAAAGCACCATATTACAAGTGGCACGCTAATGTTAGCAATATTGCGACTGTGCTAACTAAAGCACATATTACAAGTGGCACGCTAATGTTAGCAATATTGCGACTGTGCTTATACAAAGCACGTAGCACAAGTGGCACGCTAATGTTAGCAATATTGCGACTGTATTGAGACTGTGCTAACTAAAGCACATATTACAAGTGGCACGCTAATGTTAGCAATATTGCGACTGTGCTAACTAAAGCACATATTACAAGTGGCACGCTAATGTTAGCAATATTGCGACTGTGCTAACTAAAGCACATATTACAAGTGGCACGCTAATGTTAGCAATATTGCGACTGTGCTAACTAAAGCACATATTACAAGTGGCACGCTAATGTTAGCAATATTGCGACTGTGCTAACTAAAGCACATATTACAAGTGGCACGCTAATGTTAGCAATATTGCGACTGTGCTAACTAAAGCACATATAACAAGTGGCACGCTAATGTTAGCAATATTGCGACTGTGCTAACTAAAGCACATATTACAAGTGGCACGCTAATGTTAGCAATATTGCGACTGTGCTAACTAAAGCACATATTACAAGTGGCACGCTAATGTTAGCAATATTGCGACTGTGCTAACTAAAGCACATATAACAAGTGGCACGCTAATGTTAGCAATATTGCGACTGTGCTAACTAAAGCACATATTACAAGTGGCACGCTAATGTTAGCAATATTGCGACTGTGCTAACTAAAGCACATATTACAAGTGGCACGCTAATGTTAGCAATATTGCGACTGTGCTAACTAAAGCACATATAACAAGTGGCACGCTAATGTTAGCAATATTGCGACTGTGCTAACTAAAGCACATATAACAAGTGGCACGCTAATGTTAGCAATATTGAGACTGTGCTAACTAAAGCACATATTACAAGTGGCACGCTAATGTTAGCAATATTGCGACTGTGCTAACTAAAGCACATATTACAAGTGGCACGCTAATGTTAGCAATATTGCGACTGTGCTAACTAAAGCACATATAACAAGTGGCACGCTAATGTTAGCAATATTGCAACTGTGCTAACTAAAGCACATATTACAAGTGGCACGCTAATGTTAGCAATATTGAGACTGTGCTAACTAAAGCACATATTACAAGTGGCACGCTAATGTTAGCAATATTGCGACTGTGCTAACTAAAGCACATATTACAAGTGGCACGCTAATGTTAGCAATATTGCAACTGTGCTAACTAAAGCACATATTACAAGTGGCACGCTAATGTTAGCAATATTGCGACTGTGCTAACTAAAGCACATATTACAAGTGGCACGCTAATGTTAGCAATATTGCGACTGTGCTAACTAAAGCACATATTACAAGTGGCACGCTAATGTTAGCAATATTGCGACTGTGCTAACTAAAGCACATATTACAAGTGGCACGCTAATGTTAGCAATATTGCGACTGTGCTAACTAAAGCACATATTACAAGTGGCACGCTAATGTTAGCAATATTGCGACTGTGCTAACTAAAGCACATATTACAAGTGGCACGCTAATGTTAGCAATATTGAGACTGTGCTAACTAAAGCACATATTACAAGTGGCACGCTAATGTTAGCAATATTGCGACTGTGCTAACTAAAGCACATATAACAAGTGGCACGCTAATGTTAGCAATATTGCGACTGTGCTAACTAAAGCACATATTACAAGTGGCACGCTAATGTTAGCAATATTGCGACTGTGCTAACTAAAGCACATATAACAAGTGGCACGCTAATGTTAGCAATATTGCGACTGTGCTAACTAAAGCACATATAACAAGTGGCACGCTAATGTTAGCAATATTGTGACTGTGCTAACTAAAGCACATATTACAAGTGGCACGCTAATGTTAGCAATATTGCGACTGTGCTAACTAAAGCACATATTACAAGTGGCACGCTAATGTTAGCAATATTGCGACTGTGCTAACTAAAGCACATATTACAAGTGGCACGCTAATGTTAGCAATATTGCGACTGTGCTAACTAAAGCACATATTACAAGTGGCACGCTAATGTTAGCAATATTGCGACTGTGCTAACTAAAGCACATATTACAAGTGGCACGCTAATGTTAGCAATATTGCGACTGTGCTAACTAAAGCACATATTACAAGTGGCACGCTAATGTTAGCAATATTGCGACTGTGCTAACTAAAGCACATATTACAAGTGGCACGCTAATGTTAGCAATATTGCGACTGTGCTAACTAAAGCACATATTACAAGTGGCACGCTAATGTTAGCAATATTGCGACTGTGCTAACTAAAGCACATATAACAAGTGGCACGCTAATGTTAGCAATATTGCGACTGTGCTAACTAAAGCACATATAACAAGTGGCACGCTAATGTTAGCAATATTGCGACTGTGCTAACTAAAGCACATATAACAAGTGGCACGCTAATGTTAGCAATATTGCGACTGTGCTAACTAAAGCACATATAACAAGTGGCACGCTAATGTTAGCAATATTGCGACTGTGCTAACTAAAGCACATATTACAAGTGGCACGCTAATGTTAGCAATATTGCGACTGTGCTAACTAAAGCACATATTACAAGTGGCACGCTAATGTTAGCAATATTGCGACTGTGCTAACTAAAGCACATATTACAAGTGGCACGCTAATGTTAGCAATATTGCGACTGTGCTAACTAAAGCACATATAACAAGTGGCACGCTAATGTTAGCAATATTGCGACTGTGCTAACTAAAGCACATATTACAAGTGGCACGCTAATGTTAGCAATATTGCGACTGTGCTAACTAAAGCACATATTACAAGTGGCACGCTAATGTTAGCAATATTGCAACTGTGCTAACTAAAGCACATATAACAAGTGGCACGCTAATGTTAGCAATATTGCGACTGTGCTAACTAAAGCACATATAACAAGTGGCACGCTAATGTTAGCAATATTGCAACTGTGCTAACTAAAGCACATATAACAAGTGGCACGCTAATGTATTGCAACTGTGCTAACTAAAGCACATATAACAAGTGGCACGCTAATGTTAGCAATATTGAGACTGTGCTAACTAAAGCACATATAACAAGTGGCACGCTAATGTTAGCAATATTGCGACTGTGCTAACTAAAGCACATATAACAAGTGGCATGCTAATGTTAGCAATATTGCGACTGTGCTAACTAAAGCACATATTACAAGTGGCACGCTAATGTTAGCAATATTGCGACTGTGCTAACTAAAGCACATATTACAAGTGGCACGCTAATGTTAGCAATATTGCGACTGTGCTAACTAAAGCACATATAACAAGTGGCACGCTAATGTTAGCAATATTGCGACTGTGCTAACTAAAGCACATATAACAAGTGGCACGCTAATGTTAGCAATATTGCGACTGTGCTAACTAAAGCACATATACAAGTGGCACGCTAATGTTAGCAATATTGCGACTGTGCTAACTAAAGCACATATTACAAGTGGCACGCTAATGTTAGCAATATTGAGACTGTGCTAACTAAAGCACATATAACAAGTGGCACACTAATGTTAGCAATATTGCGACTGTGCTAACTAAAGCACATATAACAAGTGGCACGCTAATGTTAGCAATATTGCGACTGTGCTAACTAAAGCACATATTACAAGTGGCATGCTAATGTTAGCAATATTGCGACTGTGCTAACTAAAGCACATATTACAAGTGGCACGCTAATGTTAGCAATATTGCGACTGTGCTAACTAAAGCACATATTACAAGTGGCACGCTAATGTTAGCAATATTGCGACTGTGCTAACTAAAGCACATATAACAAGTGGCACGCTAATGTTAGCAATATTGCGACTGTGCTAACTAAAGCACATATTACAAGTGGCACGCTAATGTTAGCAATATTGCGACTGTGCTAACTAAAGCACATATTACAAGTGGCACGCTAATGTTAGCAATATTGCGACTGTGCTAACTAAAGCACATATAACAAGTGGCACGCTAATGTTAGCAATATTGCGACTGTGCTAACTAAAGCACATATTACAAGTGGCACGCTAATGTTAGCAATATTGCGACTGTGCTAACTAAAGCACATATTACAAGTGGCACGCTAATGTTAGCAATATTGCGACTGTGCTAACTAAAGCACATATTACAAGTGGCACGCTAATGTTAGCAATATTGCGACTGTGCTAACTAAAGCACATATAACAAGTGGCACGCTAATGTTAGCAATATTGAGACTGTGCTAACTAAAGCACATATTACAAGTGGCACGCTAATGTTAGCAATATTGCGACTGTGCTAACTAAAGCACATATTACAAGTGGCACGCTAATGTTAGCAATATTGCGACTGTGCTAACTAAAGCACATATTACAAGTGGCACGCTAATGTTAGCAATATTGCGACTGTGCTAACTAAAGCACATATTACAAGTGGCACGCTAATGTTAGCAATATTGCGACTGTGCTAACTAAAGCACATATTACAAGTGGCACGCTAATGTTAGCAATATTGCGACTGTGCTAACTAAAGCACATATAACAAGTGGCACGCTAATGTTAGCAATATTGCGACTGTGCTAACTAAAGCACATATTACAAGTGGCACGCTAATGTTAGCAATATTGCGACTGTGCTAACTAAAGCACATATTACAAGTGGCACGCTAATGTTAGCAATATTGCGACTGTGCTAACTAAAGCACATATAACAAGTGGCACGCTAATGTTAGCAATATTGAGACTGTGCTAACTAAAGCACATATTACAAGTGGCACGCTAATGTTAGCAATATTGCGACTGTGCTAACTAAAGCACATATTACAAGTGGCACGCTAATGTTAGCAATATTGCGACTGTGCTAAATAAAGCACATATTACAAGTGGCACGCTAATGTTAGCAATATTGCGACTGTGCTAACTAAAGCACATATTACAAGTGGCACGCTAATGTTAGCAATATTGCGACTGTGCTAACTAAAGCACATATTACAAGTGGCACGCTAATGTTAGCAATATTGCGACTGTGCTAACTAAAGCACATATAACAAGTGGCACGCTAATGTTAGCAATATTGCGACTGTGCTAACTAAAGCACATATTACAAGTGGCACGCTAATGTTAGCAATATTGCGACTGTGCTAACTAAAGCACATATTACAAGTGGCACGCTAATGTTAGCAATATTGCAACTGTGCTAACTAAAGCACATATAACAAGTGGCACGCTAATGTTAGCAATATTGCGACTGTGCTAACTAAAGCACATATAACAAGTGGCACGCTAATGTTAGCAATATTGCAACTGTGCTAACTAAAGCACATATAACAAGTGGCACGCTAATGTATTGCAACTGTGCTAACTAAAGCACATATAACAAGTGGCACGCTAATGTTAGCAATATTGAGACTGTGCTAACTAAAGCACATATAACAAGTGGCACGCTAATGTTAGCAATATTGCGACTGTGCTAACTAAAGCACATATTACAAGTGGCACGCTAATGTTAGCAATATTGCGACTGTGCTAACTAAAGCACATATTACAAGTGGCACGCTAATGTTAGCAATATTGCGACTGTGCTAACTAAAGCACATATTACAAGTGGCACGCTAATGTTAGCAATATTGCGACTGTGCTAACTAAAGCACATATTACAAGTGGCACGCTAATGTTAGCAATATTGCGACTGTGCTAACTAAAGCACATATTACAAGTGGCACGCTAATGTTAGCAATATTGAGACTGTGCTAACTAAAGCACATATAACAAGTGGCACGCTAATGTTAGCAATATTGCGACTGTGCTAACTAAAGCACATATAACAAGTGGCACGCTAATGTTAGCAATATTGCGACTGTGCTAACTAAAGCACATATTACAAGTGGCATGCTAATGTTAGCAATATTGCGACTGTGCTAACTAAAGCACATATTACAAGTGGCACGCTAATGTTAGCAATATTGCGACTGTGCTAACTAAAGCACATATTACAAGTGGCACGCTAATGTTAGCAATATTGCGACTGTGCTAACTAAAGCACATATAACAAGTGGCACGCTAATGTTAGCAATATTGCGACTGTGCTAACTAAAGCACATATTACAAGTGGCACGCTAATGTTAGCAATATTGCGACTGTGCTAACTAAAGCACATATAACAAGTGGCACGCTAATGTTAGCAATATTGCGACTGTGCTAACTAAAGCACATATAACAAGTGGCACGCTAATGTTAGCAATATTGCGACTGTGCTAACTAAAGCACATATTACAAGTGGCACGCTAATGTTAGCAATATTGCGACTGTGCTAACTAAAGCACATATTACAAGTGGCACGCTAATGTTAGCAATATTGCGACTGTGCTAACTAAAGCACATATAACAAGTGGCACGCTAATGTTAGCAATATTGAGACTGTGCTAACTAAAGCACATATTACAAGTGGCACGCTAATGTTAGCAATATTGCGACTGTGCTAACTAAAGCACATATTACAAGTGGCACGCTAATGTTAGCAATATTGCGACTGTGCTAACTAAAGCACATATTACAAGTGGCACGCTAATGTTAGCAATATTGCGACTGTGCTAACTAAAGCACATATTACAAGTGGCACGCTAATGTTAGCAATATTGCGACTGTGCTAACTAAAGCACATATTACAAGTGGCACGCTAATGTTAGCAATATTGCGACTGTGCTAACTAAAGCACATATAACAAGTGGCACGCTAATGTTAGCAATATTGTGACTGCGCTAACTAAAGCACATATTACAAGTGGCACGCTAATGTTAGCAATATTGCGACTGTGCTAACTAAAGCACATATTACAAGTGGCACGCTAATGTTAGCAATATTGCGACTGTGCTAACTAAAGCACATATAACAAGTGGCACGCTAATGTTAGCAATATTGAGACTGTGCTAACTAAAGCACATATTACAAGTGGCACGCTAATGTTAGCAATATTGCGACTGTGCTAACTAAAGCACATATTACAAGTGGCACGCTAATGTTAGCAATATTGCGACTGTGCTAACTAAAGCACATATTACAAGTGGCACGCTAATGTTAGCAATATTGCGACTGTGCTAACTAAAGCACATATTACAAGTGGCACGCTAATGTTAGCAATATTGCGACTGTGCTAACTAAAGCACATATTACAAGTGGCACGCTAATGTTTGCAATATTGCGACTGTGCTAACTAAAGCACATATAACAAGTGGCACGCTAATGTTAGCAATATTGCGACTGTGCTAACTAAAGCACATATTACAAGTGGCACGCTAATGTTAGCAATATTGCGACTGTGCTAACTAAAGCACATATTACAAGTGGCACGCTAATGTTAGCAATATTGCAACTGTGCTAACTAAAGCACATATAACAAGTGGCACGCTAATGTTAGCAATATTGCGACTGTGCTAACTAAAGCACATATAACAAGTGGCACGCTAATGTTAGCAATATTGCAACTGTGCTAACTAAAGCACATATAACAAGTGGCACGCTAATGTATTGCAACTGTGCTAACTAAAGCACATATAACAAGTGGCACGCTAATGTTAGCAATATTGAGACTGTGCTAACTAAAGCACATATAACAAGTGGCACGCTAATGTTAGCAATATTGCGACTGTGCTAACTAAAGCACATATTACAAGTGGCACGCTAATGTTAGCAATATTGCGACTGTGCTAACTAAAGCACATATTACAAGTGGCACGCTAATGTTAGCAATATTGCGACTGTGCTAACTAAAGCACATATTACAAGTGGCACGCTAATGTTAGCAATATTGCGACTGTGCTAACTAAAGCACATATTACAAGTGGCACGCTAATGTTAGCAATATTGCGACTGTGCTAACTAAAGCACATATAACAAGTGGCACGCTAATGTTAGCAATATTGCGACTGTGCTAACTAAAGCACATATTACAAGTGGCACGCTAATGTTAGCAATATTGCGACTGTGCTAACTAAAGCACATATAACAAGTGGCACGATAATGTTAGCAATATTGCGACTGTGCTAACTAAAGCACATATTACAAGTGGCACGCTAATGTTAGCAATATTGTGACTGTGCTAACTAAAGCACATATTACAAGTGGCACGCTAATGTTAGCAATATTGAGACTGTGCTAACTAAAGCACATATTACATGTTGAAAGTAAAACGTTGCGGTCAAGCACAAACAGAATCTGCACTAGAAGAATTATTGTGACTGAAGACTTAGAGACCCATTTATCAAGCTCCGTATGGAGCTTGTGGGCCGTGTTTCTGGCGAGTCTTCAGAATCGCCAGAAAACGCAAGTTATGAAACAGCGGTCTAGAGACCGCTGCTCCATAACCCTGTCCGCCTGCTCTGAGCAGGCAGACAGGAATCGCCACAATTCAACCCGATTGAGTACGATCGGGTTGATTGACACCTCCCTGCTGGCGGCCGATTGGCTGCGAGTCTGCAGGGGACGGCGTTGCACCAGCAGCTCTTGTGATCTGCTGGTGCAATGCTGAATACGGAGAGCGTATTGCTCTCCGCATTCAGCGAGCTCTTGCAGACCTGATCCACACTGTCAGATCAGGTCCGCAAGACCTTTGATACATAGGCCTCATAGCGTAAACTAAAAGGGTTAAAAACAAATGTTCACAAAACACATCCAAAAGTTATTTTTTAAATAAACTATTACTCATATATACACTATTTAAAAAAATATCATGTAAATATTAATAAAATGTTTTATAAGGGTAAAAAGGGATATGGTATATGACAAGGTGTTGGACTGGAAAGGGCAATGTTCTTTGTATTTTTAAATAGTTATACATTTATATATATATATAGATATATAGGTATAGATATATATTTCACAAATAAAAATCACACACACACACACACAAATACACTAATCTGATCACTTTAGAACAAGAATCAATTAGACACACTGATTCACTGGCTAATAATTGCACTTCTTTTTCTTATAAGAACACATCTTATTTTTATCCAATTCACTCTAGACACCATCTGTTAGACCTTTATCAGAGAGTAGTAGAAAAAGAAATCACTGACCTATACAGGACTGTTGACAATAACCCTCTAAACATACCCAATGTCAATATTACTAAACAACAGAGAAAAGCACTTATCAAACTCCAGAAAAATGACAACATAGTCATAGTTCAGGCAGATAAGGGAGGGGGTGTAGTCCTTTTAAACAAACAGGATTATGTTGATGAAGTTCAATCACAACTTAGTGATACCCAGCTATATACAAAACTCACTTTCAACCCCACCAATTCATTTAAAAACAAATTGAACCATCTGCTAGACTTTGCAATTGAACATAAGTTTATGGACAAGGAATTGGCCAATTATCTTTATGTGGACGAGCCAACCACCCCATACTTCCGGATTGTACCAAAAATACATAAGGGACTGGACAAACCGCCGGGCCGACCCATTGTGGCAAGTACAGTGTCACTCTGTGAGAGATTGGGTGGTTGGCTCGACCACATACTTCAACCCATTATATTGGCTTTACCAGGCTACATTAGGGATATTACCCATTTGATAACCCAAATAAAAACATCACCTGGAGGGAGACATATATGTGGGCCACCATTGATGTCACCGCCTTATATTCCAACATTCCCCACACAATGGGCCTCAGAGCTGTTGACTATATGCTTCACAGACATTATAACCATGGTGATGAATTTATAACATTTATAGTCCAAGTTACTGAGTTTCTATTACAGCACAATTTCTTCATCTTCCAAGGTGACCATTACCTACAAAAATGTGGGATGGTGATGGAGGCAAAATTTGCCCCCGCCTACGCCAATATCTATATGGGTTGGCTAGACATAATAGTCATTTGGGATAATAATGAGAGATATACTGTCGATATGTTTATGGACTTTATGAATGATAATGAATATAATTTAACATTTACAGCTCAGACACATAATACCAATATAGATTTTCTTGACTTGAGTCTAGAGAGCAAAGATGATAGAATCTTCGCATCGACTTATCGTAAACCTCTATCACATAACACAATATTACGAGCTGACTCATGCCATCTTCATCACCTTAAGAGGGGCATACCCAAAGCCCAGTATTTATGGTTGAGAAGAAATTGCACTGAACTAACAAAATACCATATACAAGCACAAGAATTGACTCATAGACTGGTAGAAAGGGGTTACCATAAAGATTCATTAGAACAAATAGAAACTCAAGTGGCTAATATGAATAGACAGGACCTACTTGTGGCTAAAAACAACACTAAGAAGAATTATTCTCATGAAAATACTAATATATCAAATCAGAACACACTATTTATCATGCAATTTAGTAGGCAGTACCAACAAATTTGCAAAATAGTTAAGAACAATCTAACAATACTCAGAGGTGATGAAGCACTAACACATATCCTTACACAGGGAATTAAATGCATAGCCAGAAAAGCACCAACATTGAGTGATAAAATAAGAAAACATTTAGCAGGAAAAGACTCTGCTAAATTTAATTGGCTAAGTCTTAGAACTGGGTGTTTTAAATGTGGACATGTACCGTGTAAGGGGTGCACATGTATAACAGTGACAGACACATTCTGTTCTAATGTTACTAAACAATCTTTTCACATTAGAGACAGGATTGACTGCAATTCCCAATATGTCATATATTTAGTCAACTGCCTATGTTGCTCAAGTCAATATGTTGGTATCACGACCCGTCCACTGAAGGACAGAATTCGTGAACACTTGCATTCTCTGGATGAAAAGGAACCTAAAACCCCAGTTGCTAAACATTTTAGGTTACATGGTCAGGGACCAAAATATTTTTCATTTATTGGTATAGATACAATTAAGAAACACCCTAGGGGGGGAGATAGAGAGAGCACCCTCCGGAAAAAAGAAATCTTCTGTATAATAAAACTACACACTAGGGCCCCAGAAGGCATTAATAAAAGAATGGATGTAGATTTATTTGTTGAATAAACAGAACCTCCCCCTAAGTGGAACTTCCACAACTATTGATACAGTTATAGCTATGTGTACTACCAATATCTTATCCCCTCCTACCTTTAAGTATGTCTATTTCATAGAAGAGTAACTTGAATAGTTTTCCTTTCCTCATTGACTTGAGCTTTATTACATCCATATTTATCTTATTTTTTGTGATATTTGGATGTTTAAGGGTTAATATAGGGATACATACGCCTAGATTTGGAGTTCTGCGTTAGCCGTCAAAACCAGCGTTAGGGGGTCCTAACGCTGGTTTTGGCCTATCGCTGGTATTTAGAGTCTTGTAGGTAAGGGTCTAACGCTCACTTCCCAACCATGTCTTTTCCATCATTTTTTAACCCCTAATCTGCCGACCGCACACCGCCGCAACCTACATTATCCCTATGTACCCCTAATCTGCTGCCCCTAACATCGCCGACACCTACATAATATTTATTACCCCCTAATATGCCCCCCCCCCAACGTCGCTGCTACCTACCTACACTTTTTAACCCCTAATTTGCCGACCGGACCTCGCCGCTACTATAATAAATGTATTAACCCCTAAACAGCCTCACTCCCGCCTCAAAAACCCTATAATACATTTTATTAACCCCTAATCTGCCCTCCCTAACATCGCCGACACCTAACTTCAAGTATTAACCCCTAATCTGCCGACCGGACCTCGCCGCTACTCTAATAAATGTATTAACCCCTAAAGCTAAGTCTAACCCTAACCCTAACACCCCCCTAAGTTAAATATAATTTAAATCTAACAAAATAAAATAAATCTTATTAAATAAATTAATCCTATTTAAAACTAAATACTTACCTGTAAAATAAACCCTAATATAGCTACAATATAACTAATAATTATATTGTAGCTATTTTAGGATTTATATTTATTTTACAGGCAACTTTGTATTTATTTTAACTAGGTACAATAGCTATTAAATAGTTAACTAAACTAAATTACAAAAAAAACAAACACTAAATTACAACCCCCCCCCACTAAATTACAAAAAATAAAAAAAGATTACATGAATTTTAAACTAATTACACCTACTCTAAGCCCCCTAAAAAAATAACAAAGCCCCCCAAAATAAAAAAATGCCCTACCCTATTCTAAAATAAAAATTTCACAGCTCTTTTACCTTACCAACCCTTAAAAGGGCCTTTTGCGGGGCATGCCCCAAAGAAAACAGCTCTTTTGCATTTAAATAAACATACAATACCCCCCCAACATTACAACCCACCACCCACATACCCCTAATCTAACCCAAACCCCCCTTAAAAAACCTAACACTAAGCCCCTGAAGATCTTCCTACCTTATCTTCAGGGGCTTATCTGTTCCGATCAGCCAATAGAATGCAAGCTCAATCTGATTGGCTGATTGGATCAGCCAATCCGATTGAACTTAAATCTGATTGGCTGATTCAATCAGCCAATCAGATTTTTCCTACCTTAATTCCGATTGGCTGATAGAATCCTATCAGCCAATTGGAATTGGAGGGACGATATCTTGGATGACGTCACTTAAAGGAACCTTCGGGAGTCGCCGGAAGAAGAGGACGGATCCGCGTCGGCTGCTTCAAGATGGTCCCGCTCCGCGCCGGATGGAAGAAGATAAAAGATGCCGCCTGGATGAAGATGTCTACCGGTCCGGATGCCCTCTTCTTGCCGGATAGGATGAAGACTTCGGACCCTCTTCTGGACGGATCGGTGATACCTGGCTTGGTGAAGATAAGGTAGGGGCTTAGTGTTAGGTTTTTTAAGGGGGGTTTGGGTTAGATTAGGAGTATGTGGGTGGTGGGTTGTAATGTTGGGGGGGTATTGTATGTTTATTTAAATGCAAAAGAGCAGTTTTCTTTGGGGCATGCCCCGCAAAAGGCCCTTTTAAGGGCTGGTAAGGTAAAAGAGCTGTGAAATTTTTATTTTAGAATAGGGTAGGGCATTTTTTTATTTTGGGGGCTTTGTTATTTTTTTAGGGGGCTTAGAGTAGGTGTAATTAGTTTAAAATTCATGTAATCTTTTTTTATTTTTTGTAATTTAGTGTTTTGTTTTTTTTTGTAATTTAGTATTTGTTTGTTTTTGTAATTTAGTTTAGTTGATTTAATTGTAGATAATTGTAGGTAGTTTATTTAATTAATTTATTGATAGTGTAGTGTTAGGTTTAGTTGTAACTTAGGTTAGGATTTATTTTACAGGTAATTTTGTAATTATTTTAACTAGGTAGCTATTAAATAGTTATTAACTATTTAAGAGCTATTGTACCTAGTTAAAATAAATACAAAGTTGCCTGTATAATAAATATAAATCCTAAAATAGCTACAATATAATTCTTAGTTATATTGTAGCTATATTAGGGTTTATTTTACAGGTAAGTATTTAGTTTTAAATAGTATTAATTTATTTAATAAGATTTATTTTATTTTGTTAGATTTAAATTATATTTAACTTAGGGGGGTGTTAGGGTTAGACTTAGCTTTAGGGGTTAATACATTTATTAAAGTAGCGGCGAGGTCCGGTCGGCAGATTAGGGGTTAATACTTGAAGTTAGGTGTCGGCGATGTTAGGGAGGCCAGATTAGGGGTTAATACTATTTATTATAGGGTTTTTGAGTCGGGAGTGAGACGGATTAGGGGTTAATACATTTATTATAGTAGCGGTGAGGTCCGGTCGGCAGATTAGGGGTTAATAAGTGTAGGTAGGTAGCGGCGACGTTGGGGGGGCAGATTAGGGGGTAATAAATATAATATAGGGGTCGGCGGTTTTAGGGGCAGCAGATTAGGGGTACATAGGGATAACGTAGGTTGCGGCGGTGTACAGAGCGGCAAATTAAGAGTTTAAAATAATATGCAGGGGTCAGCGATAGCGGGGGCGGCAGATTAAGGGTTAATAAGTGTAAGGTTAGGGGTGTTTAGACTCGGGGTTCATGTTAGGGTGTTAGGTGCAGACTTAGGAAGTGTTTCCCAATAGGAAACAATGGGGCTGCGTTAGGAGCTGAACGCTGCTTTTTTGCAGGTGTTAGGTTTTTTTCCAGATCAAACTGCCCCATTGTTTCCTATGAGGGAATCGTGCACGAGCACGTTTTTGAAGCTGGCCCCCTCCATAAGCACTGCTGGTATTGAGAGTTGCAGTGGCGGTAAATATGCCTGTACGCTCCCTTTTTGGAGCCTAACGCAGCCCTTCTGAGAACTCTAAATACCAGCATTGTTTAAAAGGTGCGGGGGGGAAAAACACGCGTAGCTAACGCACCCCTTCTAACGCAAAACTCTAAATCTAGGCGATAATTTTCCTGATCTGTTCTAAATCCTCTTTATTTTTTTCAGTGGGTATTTTTACTTTGATTAAAAGTACAGGTTAGGCTTTTTATGTCTATGATTCAACACATTTTTAGAGCCTTGGATTGGTCGTTTATTATTTATAAACTGAACTATGTTTTATTGTGGTTTGGATACTAATATGGCAGACCATGACCTTACTTGATTGTTGGGCTTAACATAATTAAATTAAATAAAATAACCAACTAAATTGTTAACCATAATCTTGTGTACTAGTTCTGCAACTAGGAGTGGCCCTTTATCATAGATCGATACTCCCTATTTTTGCTAATATAAAAATAAGTTTTTATAATATATGTTTTTTATTTAGATTTTTATTATTTATTTTTATTTTTATCATAAACTCTAGTTATTCTAATGGTTAATTGAGTATCAGTCTTTCTTTATCTGGTGAAATTCTTATGTTTTTGATTCAATTTTGTATTCAATTTTCTTTTACATATTCATTTACTTATTTTACCCTATCTGATACTATTATTGTCTCACTCAGTTTAGACGTTTTATTAGTTTTTTACTTTACTTTATTTACATATATATTATATTTTGAGCTCATTGTTGTTTTTATTTTTTGATTATTTTAATTTTGGTTTATGTTATAACCCTTTTGCTTTTCTGTATATAATTATCACGTCATTACAATTTTATTGTTGAGTATGAATATGGTGCGTCGCCCTACATATGGATTGGCTGCATATCCTTTGACCAATTGAACTTATGGATTTTCCATGATTGGTTTTTTGAATCACTAATAGGCTGCTTGACCATATATAGGTCCTTATACACCTTGAACACACCACCTCTGATGAAGCACATGTGCGCATGCGCGAAACGTGTCAGGTGTCCATTTATGCTTTCACCTGTGTACTCGCAACTTTGATGAATAAACCACAACTTTGAACAAGCCTGTTGTCCTTGCATCAGCCTCTCCTTTTCCCCCCCTGGGGATTTCATGCTTTTATACTGTATATATATATATATATATATATATATATATATATATATATATATATATATATATATATATATATATATATATATATATATATATATATATATATATATATAAAAATATTAACTAAGAATTTTATTTTATGTAAAAATTTTCTTCTATGTGCAGGACATTGGAATGTAAAGTATTTCTTACTCACTTCGGGCTGTTGGACTAGTGCCGTTTCGGGTTAGCGAGCCCAATAGAGGGGGAAAAGGATAGTGCAGGATCGATGTCCAATGTCATGAAGTTAGTGTGTCTGATCTTTCGCTTGTGCGATAACTAGTTTTTACTTTCTACTTGTAATATGTATGGAAACCCGGCCGCATTCAAATTTAACTTGGAGCACAGTTAGCGTGCGAGTGATAAAAATATTTAGCGTGCTACTTAATTTGGCCCATAATTGGCATAAAAAGAATACATTTACAGCAAGTATCGAAATAAGCAGGCATCTGTGTGTATATATATATATATATATATATATATATATATATATATATATATATATATATATATATATATATATATATATATATATATATATATATATATATATATATATAGCCTGAAATTAGACAGTGATATTATCTCAATGGTTTAACCTGCTGACTACTGACTTGGAATGGAGAATAAAATACATATGTTGAGAATTTGTTTTTTATGTTATTATTTTATGTTTGCTAAAATAGCCGTAGGTGGCTTTTTAATGAGTTAAAGAGTCATGTTTTATCTTTGCTGCTGCAATGATTGTGGGGCAGTAGGTTAAGAAGCCAAGAAATGCCCCAGTAAATCTGGATTTTTTTCATGTTAAAGAAGGCTATAGAAAAAAAAACATACTGTAAGCAATGAGAATGGTAATGAAAATAGAGTAAAATCAAAAGCCACAGCGACCTCTGTGGTGGGGGTACTGCTCTGCACACAAGATTATTAGACTAACTACAGACTTAATTGAATAAGAGACAGACTTAAAAGGCAGGGGCAGGAAGCAAAAAACTGTCCTGGGAAAAACGAGACATTTTGCAATTACTATTTTTACACTATGGGTTTAGACTTGCTAAACAGCATACTATAAAATGCTAATCTTACTTCTCCAAGTTGATAGACGTTGAAAATGAGCGTAGGGTAGGTTACACTTAACAGCTTAATACATTTTTGTGCAAATGTAAATAGAATAAGGAATTATGTTAACTAAGTAAAAAGTCATAAGTCAATAAGTGACTCTTCAAACAAGTTGAAAATGTTACTTCTTTGTGTTTCAAAGTTAGCACCATCAATGGAACCTAAGCACGTACCTAGTGTTCCAGATAGCTACTATTACTATGAGTGTTTCATAATAAAAATTGGCCAGGGGTATCCAAACGTTTAACCTCAGGGCTTGTTATAATATGTCACTCACTGGTTTTCCACAGGTAATTAGATAATTTATTTGATTAAAGTAGTAACATTTCAGGGTCACAACCCCTTCTTCAAGTCTTGTTGCTTTATCTTTATATGAACTTCCTGACACTCTGATAGCTGGAATAACCTTTGAAGGGAGAGATGATTAATCTATAATTATATTCAATTATAAGCCTATTTTTTCAAACATTTTAAACTATTGATTGTAATATTAAACCTGAGTCAAATTCATTATGTAAGGAGTAATTGTTAACCACCAGAAACATTGGTGAGATACTCTGCAATTACGTTTCCTGTGGTCTCAAAAATCAAATAATTAGGCATTCCTACAGCTGAAACAATTTAAGGGATTTTTAAAAAAACAAACAAAAAAAACAAGTTGATACTATTTAAAGGGACACAAACCCCCCAAAAAATCTTTCATTATTCAGACAATTCATACAATTTTAAACAACTTTCCATCTTCTATTTTCTAATTTGCTCAGTTCTGGTATCCTTCGTTGAAGGAGCAGTAATGCGCTACTGGGATTTAGCTGAAAGCCAATGACAAAAGGCATATATGTGCAGCCACCAGTCATCAGCTTCTAAATCTACCTAGATATACTTTTCAACAAAGGATACAAAGAGAATTAAACGAATTAGGTAATAGATATAAATTAGAAAGTTATTTACAACTAATTGCATGCTCAATTTGAATCATAAAAAAAATAAATTTGGGTTTCAAATCCATTAAATTTTATTTGGTACAGAACAATCAATTTCAAATAAATACATTTTTCATTTGCAAAATACAACAAAATCTGATGACTGATTATGTTTTACAATTTAGAAGTGTGTCTTTAGCATGGTTAAAATACCCATACTGCACCACATCAGACAGTATAGACAGATCTTGCATTGAGCCCAGTTAGTTTATAAAGGGCCAAATTACGAGTAGAGCGCTATCTGTTACGCACAAGTGATAAGGGTTTTATCCTGGGTGTTTGCGCTCCTTGGGTTTTTCGCTTATATTACAAATTGAAAGTAAACGCGATTTCTTGAGCGCAATTCAAGTTATTGCTCGTCGGGTTAGCGCGTCCTCAGAACTCTGATAAACTGTTTCGCAAAACAAAAACACGTAAAACATAAATTGCTATAGTTCATGCTTGTAACGTCTTAGTCTCCCTGAATGCTCCTTATAATCCATCACTCACCAAGACCTATACATGTATCTGTACGTATAAGGCCCAATATACCCTAATGAGGCAGTTCTATTCTTTAAACCTCAGCTCTGCTCTTGCGTGAGTTCCTATTGATAGGAGAGACACGCTGGACAATAAGTGAGTGGCTCTCTTGTTAACCCCACTTCATCCCCTTTTAGCAGCTCTCATGCTAACCTCACTAGTATGCTATATCAATATAGCTTGTCGCAACGGCCCACTCTATCTTCTCAAATTCTGAATGATATATGGGCCTGATACAAGTCTCCAGTGTTTATTCGCATAGACTCACATTCCTTATCATGAAATATATGGTCCCACGTGGTCCTTCTTAGTTATAAGTCATGCCTACAATAGGCAATATAGCTCAGCCGTTAATAGCAAAGTATATATGCTACACGACAGAACAGACCAGTATCATTATAAAATCCTATATGATCGTGTCCAGCCTGTACAAAATTCACTATATGCCTTGTAACTTTATAGCTACCTGCTGGCATAGGTTTGTCCTTTTCTGTATATACATTTATATTGGCATATATGATGTGCACTGATTACTTATATTCAACCTACTGCTATTTGGGCATTTCCTGCTAGAGTTTACCCTTAATCTAATATGTCTCATTAATCTGTATCAGAACATGTATGTTATTGATTACCTTTCGTTTCGCTATTTTTGATACCCCACCTATGTATATTTAGGTTTAGGGAATATAGCATGGGCACATGGTTAGAACCATCATTGCAGCATATAGCCTACCAGTTATCCAGTAAACCCATACATCTCGAAATCCCCTTACTATTTGAATATGCGTCCATATCAGTCACTAACCTATATATATAATGTTAACCCCTGCGGACGCACACCCCTATGGACTCCTAGACATATTAAGATGGAATATAGCCTTCATCGGCATTATCTTATTTAACTAATCCTCCAAAAACTTTTTTTTTTTTTTTTTAGGAGGTCCTGCTATTTCCTATATCTTATATGACGTCTGACTGTAGATGCAGTTATTTGTGTTCATACTTATGACCCCGCCCTCCAACCCTCCCTTTATATTGATAGAGGTGCTTACCCGCTGTAATTCCCCCTCCCCATAACATATACCCATTTCTTCTCTTCTTGCAGCTCGTAAAGAGCTATATATCTGACCTCCAGTTATTTGCTATATCCACAAGCCATTTGGCCTAAAACTTAAGATTTCAATAGGTCAGACACCTATGCTAATATATTAAAATCGAGGTTTCATCTGCCTATCTATTGCGATTCATATAATTGTTGAAATATGTTGTTCAATTGTATTTGTATTATTCTCCAAAGCCAAAAGGAGGTTATTGTTTTTTGTCTTATGTATATTATGTAAAACCTCAATAAAAAAATTATTTAAAAAAAAAAAAAATTGCAAAGTACAGTTACACTCATAATAACACCATCTAATAAACATATTAAAAATATATTGCACAAAAAAGTTATTAGGGCTCAAAGATATGAGGTCTTAGGTTTTAGAAAAGAAAGGCAGGCAAATGGCTTTAACATAGAGATACATACATAGACATCTCTAAATATGTATATGCATGTATATATATGTCATTATATGTGTACATATGTATTTATGTATTTATATGTGTATATGTATTTAAAGATATGTATACACAAATTACCACATAAATACATATGTACACATACATAGACATTCACTCACCGACCACTTTATTAGGTACACCTGTTCAATTATTTGGTAACACAAATTGCTAATAAGCCAATCACATGGCAGCAACTTGATGCATTTAGGCATCTAGATGTAGTGAAGTTCAAACCGAGGATCAGAATGGGGAAGAAAGTGGATTTAAGTGACTTTGAACGTGGCATAGTTGTTGGTGCCAGGCGGGATGGTCTGAGTATTTCCTATACGATCGAGCTGATTGACACCCCCTGCCAGCAGCCGATTGGCCATGAATCTGCAGAGGCGGCATTGCACAAGCAGTTACATTTTATTGTGCTCAAGTGAACACATTTACTTCCAACTCATAATACACACGCTATTTTGTTGTGTGAAATAAAACAAAAACAATATCGCACAACAGTTGGTTGTCCACTCGTAATCTAGCCCTGAATCTATTGCCCTCGCTGCCAGTGTTAGGTTATTCATTTCCCCCCTCTATGCAAACTATAGATCTAGAAGTGAGAAAATAAAATTGAGATGTCAGCTAAATAAATAATGTTAAAGTTTGATGCGTTGTCCTTGGCTTTGAGAGCACAACATTTTCGCTTTTGTAGCAAAGATCTATTTTGTCTAAAACATCTGGCATTTTAACTAGACGTACAAACTGGTCTAATCCTCATTTTTTCACCTGCTGCTTGGTTTGTTTGCCAGGATATTTGCTGAAATTATTTATAGAGGATTGGACATCACATTCACTCAAAAGAAAATCTTCATATATGTCAATATTTAAACTCCTGGGCTGAGCGTTCAATCAATAACTTACTGGAAAATTTCCATATTTGTCAATATTTGCTTTGCTTTGTTGTGAACTGAATTAACTAAAAAATTGGGAAATGTGTTTCTGTCCTTGTTATATTCTTTAAATTCTGTCCAAGCACACGGTGCAAGCTATAATGTAGCGTGGGAATTACAGGTATAAAGTTCCTGCAAGATGCTGTCTGATTTTGTTATTTGGCAAACACAACCCCTGCAGTGTGACACTATTATGTTTCATTATCCAGCTATACAGAAACACAAGCCATTATACGTTTTTCTTACAATTTTCCCATTACAGTAATCATTTGGGTCTGCTTTCAATCTAACTGTTTCCAAACATGCAGGTGAAATTTCAAGCTTATGTAGAATATTTGTTAAAGGAACATTAAAGTATTGACAATGTTGTGCTTAATTGCAATTACACATTATTCAGCACTGTAATTTTGTTAGCACAATGTTTTGCAAATTGAAAGCAGTTGAGGAACACCCACCTAAAAAGCCAGCCTACTGGGTTAATTTGTTTCGAATTTCGACTGTTTGCACAACATTTTAACATTTGTTTAATGTAATAGTTTTTCTAATGCTATTAATGTAATATTCAATTTGAATTTTTCTAATTCGAATATTGCATGAAGTTCGAATTAGAAAAATTCTAATCGATATATTTGTAAAAGTATTTATAATGTTCTCTTTAAATGTAATTAAAATTATGCAATATTCGAAATAGAAAAATTGAAATCAATATATTTGTAATAGTTTTTCCAATGCTCTCTTTAAATGGAATATTCAAATTATGCAATATCGAAATGGAAAATTGTAATCAATGTATTTGTATCTATTATGTAACAATTTACTAAATTCAAGAAAAAATAAATACCATCGGTCGCACACCTAAAATTAGCTAATATGAGAAATCCTCATTTTGTGCTAACAGTCACTAATCAAATTATATCATGTACTAGATAAAGAAAGAGCTGTTGATAAATTACTCAAAGACAAAGAATGACCAAAGGTTGCACCATATTGAGGATTTATTAATCGCCAGTGTATTTCATAGAACACCAAAATGGTGGAAAATAACACATTAACTATTTTTAATATACACAAAACAGCATCCATGAGAACAGACATGAACCAGTCCCGTACACAATCATGGCATAGATAATGCACAATATTGTCCCACTTTATATTGAGCTCTTAGTGCAACCGCACGTTTAAAAATAGACTATGCAAAAAAATACTGTCCTGTAATCCTGGGCCCTTAGTGCTTACACACGCTCCAGAAAGAGGACACTTGTGATGAAGATCATAGTTCATGTATAAAATGAGCAGGCTTCCATCCCCGACGTCCACTTCATGCAGTCACCTGCCGCACACTGAATTTTGAATGCGAGGTACCCCCTTTATATAGGGGTACCCCTTTATATAGGGGTACCCCTTTATATAGGGGTACCCCTTTATATAGGGGTACCCTCTTGCATTCCTTTTGGCTGATTTCCGTTTTCAAATTAACCAATAAAAAAAGTTTTTTATTTTATTGGCTGATTTGAATTTGAAAATGAAAATCAGCTAATAGGAATTCAAGGTACTCCTATATAAAGGGGGTACCTTGCATTGAAAATTCAGTGTGGGGCAGGTAAATGCATGAAGAGGTCATCATCCTAAAATAAGAAGATGGATGAAGATTGAGGACTGCTGCCGGGATGAAGATGACCCACCGCTGCCAGGATGAAGATAGACTGCCACTGGTAAGAAGAGGGGGAGCGCCGTCAACATGTAAGAGCCAGATTCACCTTTGGTACAATCTTTGGGGTTTAGTGATAGGATTTTTTTGGTGAGTGTTTGTTTTTTCCGTGCCCTTTTCAGAGCAATTTTTAGAGTAAGTTTTTTTTAGATAACCTTTTTTTTTGGGTTGGGGGTTACGTGTAGGATGGGTTAGTGTTTATTTTATTAATAAAGAACTAACTCACTTTAGGGTTAGTATAGTTTTTTTTTATTTTGGGGTGTTTTTTAAGTGGGGCTTTAGTTTTAGAATAGAAATAACTGTTTTTCAGTTTTTGCAATTTGTTTTTTTCTGTAATGGTAGTTTTTTCATGTAAAGTTAGGGCTTTTTATTTTCAGGTAAGATTAGTTTTTATTTAGGTAAGGTTAAGGTTTTTTATGGGTAACTTAGGGGGTGTTAGGTTAGGGTGGTTAGCTGGTTAGAAGTGTTAGGTTAGGGGGCTTAGCTGTTAGTGGGCATTTTGTGATAGGGGATTTGTGGCGGTTTAGGGGTTAATATTGGAGAGGGGTAGATTGCGAAGAGGTTGTGGCGGTTTAAGGGTTAACAGTGTAGCAGGTACTTTGTGGTAGGTTATGTGGTGGTTTAGGTTCTAATAGTGTGACAGGGACTTAGCAGTGGGCTATGTGGTGGGGTATTAGAGTAGGGGGCTTATGGAGATGAGGGTTAGCGCATGAGTATGGGTGTTAGATTTCCCCCCACTTTTCTCTTCCATTAACCCCTTAAGGACCAAGGCCATTTTTCAATTTCTTTCCCTTAAGGACCAGGGCTATTTTTACATTTCTGCGGTGTTTGTGTTTAGCTGTAATTTTCCTCTTACTCATTTACTGTACCCACACATATTATATACCGTTTTTCTTGCCACTAAATGGACTTTCTAAAGATACCATTATTTTCATCATATCTTATAATTTACTATTAAAAATATTATAAAATATGAGGAAAAAATGGAAAAAAACACACTTTTTCTAACTTTGACCCCCAAAATCTGTTACACATCTACAACCACCAAAAAACAACCATGCTAAATAGTTTCTAAAATTTGTCCTGAGTTTAGAAATACCCAAATGTTAACATGTTCTTTGCTTTTTTTGCAAGTTATAGTGCAATAAATACAAGTAGCACTTTGCTATTTCAAAACCACTTTTTTTCAAAATGAGCGCTAGTTACATTGGAACCTTGATATCTGTCAGGAATACCTAAATATCCCTTGACATGTATATATTTTTTTTTAGAAGACATCCCAAAGTATTGATCTAGGCCCATTTCGGTATATTTCATGCCACCATTTCACCGCCAAATGCGATCAAATAAACATTTTTTTTCAATTTTTCACAAATTTTTTCACAAACTTTAGGTTTCTCACAGAAATTATTTACAAACAACTTGTGCAATTATGGCATAAATGTTTGTAAATGCTTCTCTGGGATCCCCTTTGTTCAGAAATAGCAGAATTATATGGCTTTGGCGTTGCTTTTTGGTAATTAGAAGGCTGCTAAATGCCACTGCGCGCCACACGTGTTTTATGCCCAGCAGTGAAGGGGTTAATTAGAGAGCATGTAGGGAGCTTGTAGAGTTAATTTTAGCTTAAGTGTAGTGTAGTAGACAACCCAAAGTATTGATCTAGGCCCATTTTGGTATATTTAATGCCACCATTTCACCGCCAAATGCGATCAAATTTAAAAAAAACGTAATTTTTTTTCGCAATTTTAGGTTTCTCACTGAAATTATTTACAAACAGCTTGTGCAATTATGGCACAAATGGTTGTAAATGCTTCTCTGGTATCCCCTTTGTTCAGAAATAGCAGACATATATGGCTTTGGCGTTGCTTTCTGGTAATTAGAATTCCGCTAAATGCTGCTGCGCATCACACGTGTATTATGTCTAGCAGTGAAGGGGTTAATTAGGGATCTTGTAGGGAGCTTGCAGGGTTAATTTTAGCTTTAGTGTAGAGATCAGCCTCCCACCTTACACATCAGACCCCCTGATCCCTCCCAAACAGCTCTCTTCCCTCCCCCACCCCACAATTGTCCCCGCCATCTTAAGTACTGGCAGAAAGTCTGCCAGTACTAAAATAAAAGGTATCTTTTTTTTGGGGGGGAGCATATTTACATATGCTGCTGTGTAAGATCCCTCTTAGCCCCAAACCTCCCTGAACCCCCCCCAAACAGTTCTCTAACCCTCCCCCTCTACATTATTGGGAGCCATCTTGGGTACTGGCAGCTATCTGCCAGTACCCAGTTTACAAAACAAAATGTATATTTTTTATATTTTCCCCACTTTTCTGTAGTGTAGCTTCTCCCCCCCAAGACTAAACCCCCACCCCCTCCCAGATCAGTTCAATAAAATTATTTAAACCTATTTATTCCCCCTCTCTCCCTCTAAACAGAAACCACACTGTTCCATAGTGTAATGGTTCCCACCCGCTCCCTCCCGGTGCACGCGCCCGCCCGCCTCCCCTGTGCACGCGCGCGCGTCCGTGCGCTTCCCCCCAGCAATCCCGCCCACGATCCCGCCCACCGGTAAGCCATCGATCGCCGCCCACCCGCCTCCCACGTCTGCTCCCACCCACCAACGATCGCGGCATCGATGTCCGGTGCAGAGAGGGCCACAGAGTGGCTCTCTCTGCATCGGATGGGGAAAAATGTTATTGCAGTGATGCCTCGATATCGAGGCATCACTACAATAACCGGAAAGCGGCTGGAAGCGATCAGGATCGCTTCCAGCCGCTTTCAACCCCAACGTCGTACAGGGTACGTCGCTGGTCTTTAAAGACCAGTTTGTGCAAGATGTACCCTGTACGACGCGTGTCGTTAAGGGGTTAAAGCTTATGGGGGAATATTCTAACCTCTGCTCTTTGTTTTTCGTAAGTTTAGCGCGCAAGCTACCCAACACGCACAAAGAGCAGAAGTTGAGCAGAGTTATCATGCAACCGTAAGCAGTAATTACTTGGGCAAGGTCAGTTTTTTTTTTTAACTTTTTTTTAGAAAAGTTTATTAACCCATTTAGTGCTAACGACGGGTCTGAGCCATCACAGAGTTTCCCACTCTGGTGCTAACAACGGCTCAGAGCCGTCGCTAGCACTCTCCCACCTTGAGGGAGTTCTGGCGGCTCCCACCTGCTCCTACCCCGGCGATCGAGCCTGCATAGTGACAGGCATCGCCGGGCTTCATGTTATGCGCAGTGATGACGTCACCGAATATCTTTATTTAAAATTCCCAATGTTAAGAATAGGAGCAGGGGGCATGCTGCTTAGAAGCCTGTATCTCCGGCATCTAAGCAGCTACAGACCCCCAAGACCCATCATTGGAAAGGTAATCGCCTAACCTTTCCAACAGTGTAAGTCTGAAGAAAAAATAAAGTTAAAAAAAATATTTCAAAAAATAAAAAATTTAGATAAAACCTTAAAACAGCTTAGCACCCAGGTGGGAAAGTAAAATACAAAAACAAATTTGTACAAAGTTGAGAGATTGTGAACAAAACATGTTTTTTTTACAAATTATAATCTCTATGTACAATCAATTAAATAAAGTTTTCTATTGTTTTGCATATATCTTGACTCAAATGGATCACCTTTAAATGTGAATTACAATAATAATCTTTTGTATTGGTAATTTACCGGTGTCTAACAAGGTCCCTATAAAGAATATGTGCACAGGGAAAAAGAGGGAGAAAAAAGGGAAAGGAAGAAAAAAAAAGAAAAAGAAAAGAAGACTTCACCCCCCCCCAACACCTCCTCTCCCCCCTAAAGCCTCCCCTGATCTATGGCATTTCAATTCAATTGCAGGAAGAATTTGTGTAATTTTAAATTCTATGGATGGCCCCAAAACATTATGCAACTGCTCCAAGTCGCAGCAAAATTTTCAATACCCCTTGATTTATAAAACTTGGTATCATAGGCCTCTCGGATAGCTTGTTTAGAGAGCATATATTTTATTGAGCCAATTGATGAAACGTGTTTATCAATCCAATTATTATAAATGAGTGTTCTAGCTAAGATAATTGTCCAATGTATAAATTTATCAGAAGTTCCCCAACTTAAATCTCTATTCAAAAAAAGTATATTTTCTATTGTTAAATTCATTTTTATCCCTAGTATTAATGAGAGCAAAAATTCAGTTTTTCTCCAAAATTGACGCAATATCGGGCAATTATTTAATAAATGTAAGATGTTAGGGTCCTGCTCTGAACATTTCTTACAAGAGTTTTAAACTTCAGTCCTGATCTCCATTTTTTTAACTCTCCTAGAGATAATATAATCAAAATGAATGAGTCTAAAATGGGATTCTCTAATATTGGCCAATTTAGAGCTCGCTTCCATTGAGCCGTTAAAAATAGAGCCGTAAGATACCAAAGCGGCCGACAGCTAAAAGTAAATTATGGCTCCATTTTAGTACCAGGTTTACATTAAAAAAGTTTCTGCTTTGTGTGCAGTCGCACTTTTCGTGTAGGTGTAAGTTAGCGTTGTGTTAACGCTTCCACCCGATGCCAGTTTTCTAAAACATTAATAGGTTACTATGGTAACCCGACCTTACACTACACTCAATCACTTATACGGCGCCGCATAAGTGCGGCGCGTATATGTTCCCTGTCGCTCGCTGTTAAGATCAAACACCTAACGCATGCGCAATATCTACCTCTCAACTGCAAGTCCCCCACCGCAATAACTAATAAATGTATTAACCCCTAATCCGCCAACATCGTAAAGTATCTATTTAAACTATTAACCCCTAAACCGCCATGCCCCCATATCGCAAAGTATCTATTTAAACTATTAACCCCTAATCAGCCATGCCCCCATATCGGAAAGTTCCTTTTTAAACTATTAACCCCTAATCCGCCATGCCCCCACAACGCAATCTAGCTATTTAAACTATTAACCCCTAATCTGCCATGCCTCAACAACGTAATCTAGCTATTTAAACTATTAACCCTTATTCCGCCATGCCCACACAACGCAAATAACTAATCACTAAGCACCCTAACATAACACCCCCTAAATTAACCGCATTACATAAATTTAAAAAAATTACAATTAAAATAATAAATCCTAAATTACAATTAAAATAGAAAAACTAACATTAATTTAAAAATTAAACACAAGATTAAATTACAATACTTAAATCTAACATTACGAGAGAAAAAAAGTCTACAATTACTATAAAAATACAAAAGCCCCCCAAAATAAAAACACCCCCTAATCTAAGATTAAACTACCAATAAAAGGTCCTATTGTAGGGAATTGCCCTAAAGAAATCAGATTTTTTACCTAAAAATAAAATAGCCAAAATAAGCCAATAGTATTTCAGTAGCCAATCAGCCAATAGGAATGCAAGGTACACCATATCTAAACGCATAACTTGCATTCAATATTCAGTGTACGACGGTGATCGTACGAAGAGGATCCTCCACGCTCCATGGCTCCGCGGTCACCGGTCTTTAGTTCCATGGTCCTGGATGAAGATAGAAGATGTTGCTGCGATGGAAGAAGATGTCGCTGCTTGGAAGAAGACTTCTCGCTGCCTGGATGAGGATGGATGACCGGACTTCAGGAAACGTGAGTAGATTTTCTGGGGTTAGTGTTAGGTTTATTTTTTGGGGTGTTTTTTTTTTTAGATTAGGACTTTGTTATTTTAATGGGCACAAAAGAGCTGGTGGGGGTGTTTTTATTTTGGGGGGGCTTTTTATTTTCATAGGGGTATTATATTAGTTTTATTTTTTTTATTTTGGATAATTTGGTTTATTTTTTTCTGCAATTGTAGACTATTTTTATTTTTTGTAATTTTACATTTAAGTATTGTAATTTAATCTTAGGTTTAATTTTTAAATTAATGTTAGTTTTTTTTATTTTAATTGTAATTTAGGATTTCATATTTTAATTGTAATTTAGGATTTAATATTTTAATTTTAATTTAGGATTTATTTTAATTTATGTAATGGGGTTAATTAAGGGGGTGTTAGGTTAGGGGGCTTAGTGATTAGTTATTTGTGTTGTGGGGGCATGGCGGATTAGGGGTTAATAGTTTAAATATCTAGATTGCATTGTGGGGGCATGGTGGATTAGGGGTTAATAGTTTAAATAGCTAGATTGCATTGTGGGGGCATGGCGGTTTAGTGGTTAATACATTTATTATAAGTTGCAATGTGGGGGGGATGGCAGATAGAGGGGTTTTGACGTGTCGGGTTAGATTTCAATGGGAAAAAGGTCTCAAAAAGCACCTTTTTCCTATTTTACACCTGGTTGAGCTGGGTATAATTTTTGTTACTGTATCGGCAGCCTCCGACAGTGTATTAACGGTTTGCGTGGGCATTGGAAACCTGGTATTATTTAAAGATTAGTGGCATCTGGTACTTTGTATAGGACACAATAATGTTTTCGGCAGCCGGAGTCCGGTTGCCGAAATTTAGTTATAACGGGGCGTTGGAAGCAGTCGGTGAACGATATTGCTTCTGACAGCTTATTTAACACACACACTTATACAAGCACATACACCACATACTCTTATACAACACACACACCACACTCTCATACAACACACAAACACCACACTCTCATACAACACACAAACACTACACACTCTAATACAACACACAAACACCACACACTTTCATACTAAACACAAACACCACACTCTCATACAACACACAAACACTACACACTCTCATACAACACACAAACACCACACACTCTCATACAACACACAAACACCACACATTCTCATACAACATGAAAACACCACACATTCTCATACAACACACACACCACATACTCTCATACAACACACACTCTTATACAACACGCAAACACACCAGCACACACGCTCATACAACACACACCAGCACACACTCTCATACAACACTCACCACCACACACTCTCATACAACACTCACCACCACACACTCTCATACAACACACACACCATCACACACTCTCATACAACACACACACCACACAGCACACATCACAGACTCTCAAACACACTCACACAGAAGAAGGAAGAGAGAGAAAAAGAGAAAATCCAGAAATGGAGAGAGGAAGAAGAGAGGACATAAAAGAGTGGGTATACATAGAGAAGAGAGGAGGAAATTGAAAGTAAAAAGAGAGGGGAAGAGATAGGAAAAAGGACAGAGGGGATATAAAAAAGAGAGAGAAAAAAATGTTTTTTTTCCCGTTTGTTTTAAAATCAGTGGACACTATAAAGAAAAGAATATATACACTTGCCTCTGCATTACATGTTAAAAAATATTTCAATGGTTTGAAAATATTGGTTGCTCCTTAAAAAGCATAACATTAACCATTAAAATGCCTTTTTTCCTACTCTGTGTGTATATACACACATACGTATATTTACATATTTTATATAATTTAAATAATAATTAAATAGTTCCCATTTAAACACAGTAAGGGCCTTACACCGACTTACTTATGCAGACATTGGTGCTGCTGTAAATCAAACTGGCAGAAGAGTAAACACAGATCAGCTCCTCTCACATAACCTCCTCGCCTCCACAGCCTGCCCATTTGTGAATCACAATTTAACCCCACAGCTGCCAAAAAATAACTGCAGTACATTGGATGAGATTATAGTGTGCTGGGCATGTTATATTTAGGGCTAGATTTATCAAACCTGGGGCGTACAGGGACTCACATGCAATCCCGCCCCCTGCCCGCGCACAGCATATCACGCGCGGGCAGGAGCTGTCAATCTCCTCGGTCGGACTTGACCGCAGAGATTGAATTTCACCACCTTAGAGGTGGCGAAGTGCTTAGGGAAGCAGCGTTCTGGTGACCGCTGCTTGATAAATTACGGCGAGCAAGTTCTTGTGAGAACTTGCAGCCGTAGGGGCTTGATAAATCTAGCCCTTAGTTCTCAGCAATAGCAGTAGTTTTTTTTTCCAAGGCTGCATTCCTTCAACAGAACCTGCTGGCCCCCATGGTTAACAACGCTGTGGTTCTGTCTCTGAGCTAGCCTGGAGAAGCAGGGAAAGTAAAACAATTAGACAGTAACTCCACCAGCCAAAAATGGGAGAGACTCACTACTAGATTGATTTATAACTTCCTTCAGCATGCTCAAATTCTACAGCTCCCATAACAAAGCAATATCGGCATCGGCTTATAACAGCACAGTGAGTGGAGAAAAACAAATAGGGGACAACGTAAGAACACAAATTTATGTAGCTGCATCAAATGTTAAGGTGCCAATAGTGCGCAGAAAAGTTGAGTAGCAATTACGCTGCTGTAGCCCACAGTAATTATTTACAGCACTGACAGCAGACTGTGCGCAATGAAAATTAAACCTTCTAACAAAAATAGAAGGCATGCCTGGCTTAAAAGGAACAGTGCTCCTGAAGCTTGCGACCCAGTAAATACAGTGATGCGACCTGTGGTTTGAAGAACCCTGATCTAGACTACACTTTGTAAAATTATCTGATTGGTATATCCAATCTAAGGGAGACCTTAAAAGAGTTGCAAGATAATATATCTTTATATTGGGTAAAGCCAAACCCCCTTTGGTAAGTGGGAGATAGAGCTTATCTAATTTAATCCTAGGCTTTCTGCCCCGCCAAAAGGAAGAATCTTAAAGTTTTTAATAACGTATCAATATCTTGTAACTTTATTAACAAAGGCAACATTCGAAGGGTATTGTCAGGGTTTTTTCCCTGTTGTGTTTGCCATGTGCTGCTGGCAGCCATTTTACTCACCTCTTTTCCTGTCTTGGTGCATTGTGGGGGATGCTGCTCATTGCCTGCACTTCCTTTTATGGCCAGACTGTTTTGCATCATTCATGTGAGACAGGATGCGGTCTCAGAATTGTGATGTCATCACTTATTATTTAAAGGGCCTCTGTTCAGTATGTTTTGCCCTTGCGTTGTCTCAGACCTGTTTGTGAGAGCTCCTGTGTTTTACCTGGCTGCCTGACGTCCTTCCTGGTTCCTGATCCCTGGCTTTTTCCTGACTCTGCTGTTTTCCTTGTTCCTGATTCCGGCTCGTCTGACTATTCGCTTTGGCTCCTGACTCGGCTCGTCTGACTACCAGCTCTGGTTTTGACTCCTGGCTTGTTATTTGACTTGTGGACTTTTTATTATTTTTTGCTATTAATAAAGGTGTGATTATTTTTGCACTTCTCGTCTCAGTCTGATTCCTGGCACCCTGACATTACGCAAGGGCCATGAATCCGGATGGTGCTAATAATCCACCTTTACCTGCCATCATTTCCAGGATGGATGAACAGGATCACCGCTTGGATCAATTTGCACTAGCCCTGCAAACCCTGCTGACTCGCACTGCACATTTGGACCAAAGTGTCCCGCAAGTTATGGCTGCTCCTGTTTCCGCTGCTGCACCTATGCCTACCAGGAGCATGTCCGGTTCTGCACCTCTACCTCAGCGATATGGAGGCAATCCTATTCAGTGCAGAGGGTTTTTGAACCAGGTGGGCATTTACTTTGAGATGTTACATCAGGCGTTTCCCTCTGACAGAGCTAAGGTGGGATTTCTCATCTCGTTACTCTCTGACACAGCTCTTGCCTGGGCTAATCCCTTGTGGGAGACTAATAAACCTGTGATTTCAAATTACCCTGAATTTGTGGCCTCCTTTCAAAGGGTATTTGATGTTCCGGCTCGCTCCTCCTCTGCTGCTAAACGACTCATGTCCATTCAGCAAGGTACAAGATCTGTTGTTCAGTATGCCATTGAGTTCCGTACGCTTGCCGCAGAGGTAGGTTGGAACAATGAAGCCCTTGTTACCGCCTTCTTTCATGGGCTCTCTGATGCGATCAAAGACGAAGTTGCTGCCAGAGATTTACCAGAGGATCTCGAGGCATTGGTGTCTTTTTTGATCCTAATTGACATCAGACTCAGAGAGAGGCCCTCTTTCAAGGAACGCTTGCGGAAGCCTCCTGTTCCATTGTCTCCTACGTGTTCGTTCCCACCCATGCCTCCCTTTCCTCCCATGCCTCCTGGTCCCAAGTCACCAGGTACTGCTGTGCCGATGCAGCTGGGATTCACGCGTCTCTCCGCGGCAGAGAGGGCCTTTAGGAGGATTGAGGGGCTGTGCCTCTATTGTGGGTTACAGGGCCACCTTTTGAAGTCTTGTCCTACACGGCTGGGAAACGCTCACACCTAAGGTCCTGTTGGGGGCAGACCTTGGGTGGTTTATCCTCGTCCCCGGAACCACTTAAGGAGAAACCTTTGGTCAGGGTTGTCCTTTCCTGGGTGGACTCCTCCATAGTCACCCCGGCTCTTGTTGACTCCGGTGCTGCGGTCTATTTCATTGACAGTGCTTTTGTATCAAAGCACTCCATTCCTGTTTTGCCTCGGTATGTTCCGCTTGCTATTGAGGCCATTGATGGCAGGCCCCTTCAGCCCTCACGAAACTGCTCCATTGTCCATGGCTGTTGGGGCTCTCCATTTTGAAACCCTCCAGTTCCAGGTGATAAACTCTCCGCATTTTCCAGTTGTTCTGGGTTATCCCTGGCTCCAAAAGCACAATCCCAGTCTCGACTGGCGCTGGTCCGAAATTTTGTCATGGTCCCCGCAATGTATTTCCACTTGTCTTCAGAAACCAGTTAAAGTCTTGTGCACTTCTTTGGTATCTCAATTGCCAGAGGAATACCGAGAGTTCCTAGACGTGTTTGACAAGGTGCATGCCGGTACGTTGCCTCCTCACCGGTCTTACGATTGTGCCATAGACCTGCAACCCGGAGCCATTCTTCTTCGGGGCCGGGTGTACCCTCTGTCTGTTGCAGAGAATTGTGCTATGGAGGAGTATGTTGCCAATGCTCTGTCGCGGGAAACCATCCGCAAATCCTGCTCTCCTGCAGGGGCTGGCTTCTTCTTTGTGAAGAAAAAGGGTGGCGAGTTAAGACCATGCATCGATTATAGGGGTCTTAATCGTCTTACCATTAAGAATGCTTACCCTATTCTGCTTATTACGGAACTCTTTGACCGCCTCAAGGGAGCTACAGTCTTTACTAAACTTGATTTGAGAGGGGCGTACAATCTCGTTAGGATTAAGGAGGGCCACGAATGGAAAACAGCATTTAACACCAGAACCGGGCATTATGAGTATCTTGTAATGCCCTTTGGCCTATGTAATGCTCCTGCTGTTTTCCAGGAATTTATTAATGATGTCCTACGAGATATGTTGCAACAGTGTGTTGTGGTGTACTTAGACGACATCCTCATACACTCACCCACACTTGAGGCTCATCGTTTTGATGTTACACGGGTACTTCAGAGACTACGTGAGAACGGCCTGTTTTGTAAACTCGAGAAATGTGAGTTCCATCAGACTCAAGTAACCTTCCTAGGTTATGTTATCTCCGTTGCAGGGTTCTCCATGGATCCTGACAAGTTATCTGCAGTTCTGCAGTGGCCTCGCCCAGTTGGTCTTCGGTCTATTCAACGTTTTTTGGGGTTGGCCAATTACTATAGAAAGTTTATTAAAAACTTTTCTTCCTTGGTCAAACCTATCACAGACATGACCCGTAAAGAGAATGATCCACTCCATTGGTCACCTACTGCCATTAAGGCTTTTGATAGTCTTAAGACTGCCTTTGCTGCTGCTCCAGTTCTGGCTCATCCTAACCCTGTCCTGCCTTTCGTTCTTGAGGTTGATGCGTCTGAGACTGGAGTAGGTGCCCTCTTGTCTCAACGTCCTACGCCTGATGGTTCTTTGCATCCGTGTAGTTTCTTCTCTAGGAAATTGTCTCCAGAGGAGTGCAATTATGAAATTGGCGACAGGGAATTACTGGCTATAATTTTGGCACTTAAGGAATGGAGGCATCTTCTTGAGGGTACTAGAGTGCCAGTGCTCATTCTTACTGACCACAAGAATTTAACTTATCTATCTGAAGCAAAACGTTTGTCGCCCTGACAGGCCAGATGGGCGCTATTTTTGTCTCGGTTTAATTATGTGGTCTCCTACCTGCCTAGTAGTAAGAATGTTAGGGCTGATGCCCTCTCTCGACAATTTTCGCTTCTGTCCAAGGAGGAGTCTGTACCTACTCCTGTCATACCTCCTGACCATATTTTAGCTACCATACGTACTGATTTGACTTCTCCCTTGGGGAGGAGATCCTGGCTGCACAAACCAATTCACCTCCTGAGAAACCTAGTGGTAAGTGTTTTGTTCCTGAGAATCTTCGAACTAAACTTTTGCACACTTACCACTATCCTAAAACCGCAGGTCACCCAGGCAAGAACCAAATGATTTGGTCTGTCACTCGTCAATTCTGGTGGCCAGGTCTTTGTTCTGATGTTGCTGCGTATGTTGCCTCCTGCTCAGTTTGTGCACGGAATAAGACTCCTCGACGTCTTCCTGTGGGTCTTCTTCAACCTATTGCTAATCGTGAGCGTCCTTGGACACATCTTTCCATGGATTTCATTGTCGAGCTCCCTGTTTCCAATGGCAATACTGTTATCCTTATGGTTGTTGACCGTTTTTCTAAAATGTCACATTGCATTCCCTTGATGAAGCTGCCTACCGCTCAGGAGCTTGCTTTAATTTTTGCCCGGGAGGTCTTCCGTTTACATGGGTTACCCAAGGAGATAGTGTCAGACCGGGGTAGCCAGTTTGTCTCCAGATTTTGGCGTTCTTTTTGTGCTCAAATGGGGATCCAGCTTTCCTTCTCCTCTGCATATCACCCTCAATCCAATGGGGCTGCGGAACAGTCTAATCAAGCTCTGGAACAGTTCCTCCGTTGCTATGTCTCAGATCACCACAATAATTGGTCTGAACTGTTACCTCGTAATAGTGCTATTAATGCTTCCTCCAAGTTATCCCCGTTCATGGCGAATTATGGGTTTCAACCATCCTTGTTGCCCGATTCATTCATGTCTCAGGGTATTCTAGCTTTGGAGGAGCATCTCTGGCAACTCCGTTCCACGTGGGTGCAGATTAAGGATTGCCTCCAACAGTTCCAGGCTGATCGTAGGTGTCTCCCTGCACCTTCCTACCAGGTTGGTGAGAGAGTTTGGCTGTCCTCCCGCAACTTGAACCTTCGTGCGCCTTCCAATAAATTGTCTCCCCGTTATGTTGGTCCTTTTCGAATACTCCAACGGGTTAATCCTGTGGCCTACGCTCTTGACCTTCCTCCTGCTATGCGCATCTCCAATGTTTTTCATGTCTCCCTCTTGAAACCATTGGTTTGTAATCGGTTTACCACTGTGTTCCCTCGTCCGCATCCTATCCTTGTTGACTACCATGAGGAGTATTAGGTCAGCAGCATTATTGACTCTCGTATGTCCAGGGGCCGTGTACAGTATTTGGTTCACTGGAGGGGCTACGGTCCGGAGGAGCGTTCTTAGGTTCTCTCCTCTGATGTTCATGCTCCTGCCCTCCTCCGTGCCTTCCATGCCCGTTTCCCCAATAAGCCTTTTGTCCTCCTGTGGGGGAGGGGTCATTGAGGGGAGGGCACTGTCAGGGTTTTTTCCCTGTTGTGTTTGCCATGTGCTGCTGGCAGCCATTTTACTCACCTCTCTTCCTGTCTTGGTGCATTGTGGGGGATGCTGCTCATTGCCTGCACTTCCTTTTATGGCCAGACTGTTGTGCATCATCCATGTGAGACAGGATGCGGTCTCAGAATTGTGATGCCATCACTTATTATTTAAAGGGCCTCTGTTCAGTATGTTTTGCCCTTGCGTTGTCTCAGACCTGTTTGTGAGAGCTCCTGTGTTTTACCTGGCTGCCTGACGTCCTTCCTGGTTCCTGATCCCTGGCTTTTTCCTGACTCTGCTGTTTTCCTTGCTCCTGATTCCGGCTCGTCTGACTATTCGCTTTGGCTCCTGACTCGGCTCGTCTGACTACCAGCTCTGGTTTTGATTCCTGGCTTGTTATTTGACTTGTGGACATTTTATTATTTTTTGCTATTAATAAAGGTGTGATTATTTTTGCACTTCTTGTCTCAGTCTGATTCCTGGCACCCTGACAGGTATAAAGTAATTTTGGAAGGATGAACATTTTAAAAGATGCCACTATTCCTGAAAGTGAGAGGGGCATATTAACCCAAATTTATTAACTTATCAGCATTTTCCTGAAGGATAGGAGGGAGATTTTTATTGTACCAATTCATTGGATTTTCTGTAAAATGAATACCCAGATATTTTCGGGTAGATTACGAGTCGTTATGAGCTGTGAGGTGCTACCGGGCATTTTTTTCTCACCGCTCACTTACCTACAGTGCTGGTATTACAGGTTTTTACAAACCCGGCGTTAAAAGGCAAGAAGTGAGCGTAGAGCAAAATTGTGCTCCATACCACACTCCAATACCAGCGCTGCTTAAGTCAGTGGTGAGCTGGTTGTACGTGCTAATGCACGATTTCCCCATAGACATCAATGGGGAGAGCCGGCTGAGAAAAAGTCTAACACCTGCCAAAAAGCAGCGTAAATCTCAGTAACGCAGCCCCATTGATTCCTATGGGGAAACACATTTTATGCTTACACCTAACACCCTAACATGAACCCCGAGTCTAAACACCCCTAATCTTACACTTATTAACCCCTAATCTGCCGCCCCCGACATCGCTGACACCTACATTATACTTATTAACCCCTAATCTGCCGCTCTGGACATCGCCAACACCTACATTACACTTATTAACCCCTAATCTGCTGCCCCCAACATCGCTGACACTTACATTATATTTATTAACCCCTAATCTCCCGCCCCCAATGTCGCCGCAACCTACCTACACTTATTAACCCCTAATCTGCAACCCCCAGATTAACCCCTAAATCTAAGTCTAACCCTAACACCCCTAACTTAAATATAATTTAAATAAATCTAAATAAAATTCCTATCATTACCTAAATTATTCCTATTTAAAACTAAATACTTACCTATAAAATAAACCCTAAGCTAGCTAAAATATAACTAATAGTTACATTGTATCTAGCTTAGGGTTTATTTTTATTTTACAGGCAAGTTTGTATTTATTTTAACTAGGTAGAATAGTTACTAAATAGTTATTAACTATGTAATAACTAACTAGCTAAAATAAATACAAATTTACCTGTAAAATAAAACCTAACCTAAGTTACACTAACACCTAACACTGCACTACAATTAAATTAATTCCCTACATTAAATACAATTAAATAAATTAAATAAAATTAGCTAAATTACAAAAACAAACAAACACTAAATGACAGAAAATAAAAACAAATTACAGATCTTTAAATTAATTACACCTAATCTAATAGCCCTATCAAAATAAAAAAAGCCCCCCCCAAAATAAAAAAAAACCCTAGCCTAAACTAAACTGCCAATAGCCCTTAAAAGGGCCTTTTGCGGGGCATTGCCCCAAAGTAATCAGCTCTTTTACCTGTAAAAAAAAAATACTAACACCCCCCCAACAGTAAAACCCACCACCCACACAACCAACCCCCCCCCAATAAAAGCCTAACTAAAAAAACCTAAGCTCCCCATTGCCCTGAAAAGGGCATTTGGATGGGCATTGCCCTCTTTCTAATGTGAAAGAGGGTGAAATAAAATTATTGACCAGTAATATTGCACTGGCATCCGAATATACATTAGCTATCAAATTTAAAATGTTCCCCCCTACGCCAAATTTTAATAGTTCCTCATGCATGAAGTTCCACTCTACACTGTTGAAGGCCTTCTCTGCATCCAACGATAGTAGAAAGGCCTCTGGCAGAGCAGACAGGTCTCTCCTCTGGGTTCCCTCACTATTCTGACACATTACCTGTAGAATCGTTCTGATATTTAATTTCGAAGTTCTCCCCATTAAAAAAACCCACTTGATGATGATGTATAAGTTCTGGTAATATTAGTTTTAATCTCGCTGCTAAAATTTTCATCAATATCTTGTAATCAAGATTTAGGAGCTAGATGAGTCTGTAAGAGGACAACTGCGTAGGATCCCTGCGTAATATTCTTATCTTCCTTAGGGATCAGATTTATATTTGATAATTTACGGCTAGATTACGAGTTTTGCGTTATGAGGGGTGCGGTGCTAACTTGCACGTTATTGTCACCGCTCACTTACCTACAGCTCTGGTATTACAGGTTTCATAAACCCGGCGTTAACAGGCAAGAAGTGAGCGTAGAGCAAAATTGTGCTCCATACCGCACTCCAATACCAGCGCTGCTCAAGCCAGCGGTGAGCTGGTTGTACGATTTCCCCATAGACATCAATAGGGAGAGCCGGCTGAAAAAAAGCCTAACACCTGCAATAAAGCAGCGTAAAGCTCCGTAATGCAGCCCCATTGATTCCTATCAGGAAACTAAATTTATGTTTACACCTAATATGCTAACATGAACCCTGAGTCTAAACACCCCTAACCTTACACTTATTAACCCCTAATCTGCACCCCCTGACATCGCCGACACCTACATTATACTTATTAACCCCTAATCTGCCGCTCCGGACATCGCCGCCACTATAATAAACATATTAACCCCTAAACCGCCACACTCCCGCATTGCAAACACTAGTTCAATATTATTAACCCCTAATCTGCAGCCCCTAACATCGCCACCACCTACCTACATTTATTAACCCCTAATCTGCCGCCCCCAATGTCACCGCCACTATACTAAATTTATTAACCCCTAAACCTAAGTCTAACCCTAACACCCCCTAACTTTAATATAATTAAAATAAATCTAAATAAAACCTACTATTAATAACTAAATAATTCCTATTCAAAACTAAATACTTACCTATAAAATAAACCCTAAGCTAGCTAAAATATAACTAATAGTTATATTGTGTCTAGCTTAGGGTTTATTTTTATTTTACAGGCAAGTTTGTATTTATTTTAACTAGGTAGAATAGTTACTAAATAGTTATTAACTATTTACTAACTACCTAGCTAAAATAAATACAAATTTACCTGTAAAATAAAACCTAACCTAAGTTACACTAACACCTAACACTACACTACAATTAAATAAATTACCTAAATTAAATACAATTAAATCAATTAAATACAATTACCTAAATTACAAAAACAAACAATCACTAAATTGCACAAAATAAAAAATACATTATCAGACATTTAAACTAATTACACCTAGGCTAATTGAGCCTGAGGAGGGGGTACTTTACCCCGAAAACGTTGCTCTTTGTGTACTGCTGCCTACAGTAAAAAATTTGATTGGAACTGATTCTTGAGTGTCTGCCCAATTTCTTTTACATACACCTAGGCTAATAGTCCTATCAAAATAAAAAAGCCCCCCCCCTCAAATAAAAATAACCCCTAACCTAAACTAAACTACCAATAGCCCTTAAAAGGGCTTTTTGCGGGGCATTGCCCCAAAGAAATCAGATCTTTTACCTGTAAAAAAAAATACAAACAACCCCCCAACAGTAAAACCCACCACCCACACAACCAAACCCCCCAAATAAAATCCTAACTAAAAAAACCTAAGCTCCCCATTGCCTTGAAAAGGGCATTTGGATGGGCATTGCCCTTAAAAGGGCATTTAGCTCTTTTTCTATTGCCCAAAATCCCTAATCTAAAACTAAAACCCACCCAATAAACCCTTAAAAAAAACTAACACTAACCCCCGTAGATCCACTTACAGAATTCTATCAGCCAATCAGAATTCAAGGGACACCATCTTGGCTGACGTCACTTAAAGAAACATTCATTCTGGAAGAAGACTTCGTTTGAAGAGGATGCTCTGTGCCGGATGTCTTGAAGATGGACCCGCTCCGCGCCGGATGGATGAAGATAGAAGATACCGTCTGGATGAAGACTTCTGCCCGTCTGGTGGACCACTTCGGCCGGCTTGGATGAAGACTTCTCCCGGCTTCGTTGAGGACTTTTTGCCGCTTTGCTGAGGACTTCTCCCGGCTTCGTTGAGGATGGATGTCCGGTCTTCAAAACTGTAAGTGGATCTTCGGGGGTTAGTGTTAGGTTTTTTTAAGGTTTTATTGAGTGGGTTTTAGTTTTAGATTAGGGCTTTTGGGCAATAGAAAAAGTGCTAAATGCCCTTTTAAGGACAATGCCCATCCAAATGCCCTTTTCAGGGCAATGGGGAGCTTAGGTTTTTTTAGTTAGGATTTTATTTGGGGGGTTTGGTTGTGTGGATGGTGGGTTTTACTGTTGGGGGGTTGTTTGTATTTTTTTTTACAGGTAAAAGAGCTGATATCTTTGGGGCAATGCCCCGCAAAAGGCCCTTTTAAGGGCTATTGGTAGTTTAGTTTAGGCTAAGGTTTTTTTTTTTTTTTTTTGGGGGGGGGGTTATAGGGCTATTAGATTAGGTGTAATTAGTTTAAATATCTGATAATGTCTTTTTATTTTGTGTAATTTAGTGTTTGTTTTTTTGTCATTTAGGTAATTGTATTTAATTTAGGTAATTTATTTAATTGTAGTGTAAGGTTAGGTGTTAGTGTAACTCAGGTTAGGTTTTATTTTACAGGTAAATTTTAATTTATATTAGCTAGGTAGTTAGTAAATAGTTAATACATATTCAGTAACTATTCTACCTAGTTAAAATAAATACAAACTTGCCTGTAAAATAAAAATAAACCCTAAGCTAGATACAATGTAACTATTAGTTATATTGTAGCTAGCTTAGAGTTTATTTTACAGGTAAGTATTTAGTTTTAAATAGGAATAATTTAGGTAATGATAGGAATTTTTATTTAGATTTATTTTAATTATATTTAAGTTAGTGGGTGTTAGGGTTAGGGTTAGACTTAGGTTTAGGGGTTAATAAATTTAGTATAGTGCCGGCGACGTTGGGGGGCGGCAGATTAGTGGTTAATAACTGTAATGTAGGTTGCAGCGATGTTAGGGACAGCAGTTTAGTGGTTAATAATAATTAACTAGTGTTTACGATGCGGGAGTGCGGCAGTTTAAGGGTTAATATGTTTATTCTAGTGGCGGCGATGTCGGGAGTGGCAGATTAGGGGTTAATAATTTTATTTTAGTGTTTGCGATGCAGGAGGGCCTCGGTTTAGGGGTTAATAGGTAGTTTATGGGTGTTAGTGTACTTTTTAACACTTTAGTTATGAGTTTTATGCTACAGCTCTGTAACGTAAAACTCATAACTACTGACTTTAGAATGCGTTACGAATCTTGTGGGATAGGCTGTACCGCTCACTTTTTGGCCTCCCAGAAAAAGCTTGTAATACAGGCGCTATGGAAGTCCCATTGAAAAAAGAATTTACGCAAATTGCGTAAGTTAATCTGTGGTACGGCCAAAAAGTGTGCGGTGCCCCTAAACCTGCAAGGCTCGTAATACCAGCGGTAGTGAAAAAGCAGTGTTATGAGCCTTAACGCTGCTTTTTTACTCATGCCGCAAAACTCGTAATCTAGCCGTTAAATTGTGTTGCAATTTTCTTATTTTTCAGGTAATAAAAATCATAAAGTTTTTTTCAAATCCTGAATAATATCTTCTTTCAACAGCCAATAAAATTCTAATGAAATTCCATTGGGTTCCTTTTCCTCATGGTGTTTATTGTTTTAATAATTTCTTAAACAGAAATGCGTGCATTTAGAACTTCTTCTAATGTGACCTGGGGAATTATGACTTTTTTAAAAAAACCTGCGGCTAGATTTAGAGTTTTGTCGGTAATGACCCGCGTATCTAACGCTGGCGTTTTTCTGGCCGCACCTTTAAAATAACTCTGGTATTGAGAGTCCACAGAATGGCTGCGTTAGGCTCCAAAAAAGGAGCGTAGAGCATATTTAACGCCACTGCAACTCTCAATACCAGAGTTGCTTACGGACGCGGCCAGCCTCAAAAACGTGCTCGTGCACGATTCCCCCATAGGAAACAATGGGGCTGTTTGAGCTGAAAAAAAACCTAACACCTGCAAAAACGCCGCGTTCAGCTCCTAACGCAGCCCCATTGTTTGCTATGGGGAAACACTTCCTACGTCTGCACCTAACACTCTAACATGTACCCGAGTCTAAACACCCCTAGCCTTACACTTATTAACCCCTAATCTGCCGCCCCCGCTATCGCTGACCCCTGCATATTATTATTAACCCCTAAACTGCCGCTCCGTAAACCGTCGCTACTTACATTATCCCTATGTACCCCTAATCTGCTGCCCCTAACACCGCCGACCCCTATATTATATTTATTAACCCCTAATCTGCCCCCACAACGTCGCCTCCACCTGCCTACACTTATTAACCCCTAATCTGCCGAGCGGACCGCACCGCTATTATTATAAAGTTATTAACCCCTAATCCGCCTCACTAACCCTATAATAAATAGTATTAACCCATAATCTGCCCTCCCTAACATCGCCGACACCTAACTTCAATTATTAACCCCTAATCTGCCGACTGGAGCTCACCGCTATTCTAATAAATGTATTAACCCCTAAAGCTAAGTCTAACCCTAACACTAACACCCCCCTAAGTTAAATATAATTTTAATCTAACAAAATTAATTAACTCTTATTAAATAAATTATTCCTATTTAAAGCTAAATACTTACCTGTAAAATAAATCCTAATATAGCTACAATATAAATTATATTTATATTATAGCTATTTTAGGATTAATATTTATTTTACAGGTAACTTTGTATTTATTTTAACCAGGTACAATAGCTATTAAATAGTTAAGAACTATTTAATAGCTAAAATAGTTAAAATAATTACAAATTTACCTGTAAAATAAATCCTAACCTAAGTTACAATTAAACCTAACACTACACTATCAATAAATTAATTAAATAAAATACCTACAATTATCTACAATTAAACCTAACACTACACTATCAATAAATAAATTAAATACAATTCCTACAAATAAATACAATGAAATAAACTACCTAAAGTACAAAAAATAAAAAAGAACTAAGTTACAAAAAATAAAAAAATATTTACAAACATTAGAAATATATTACAACAATTTTAAACTAATTACACCTACTCTAAGCCCCCTAATAAAATAACAAAGCCCCCCAAAATAAAAAAATTCCCTACCCTGTTCTAAATTACTAAAGTTCAAAGCTCTTTTACCTTACCAGCCCTGAACAGGGCCCTTTGCGGGGCATGCCCCAAGAAGTTCAGCTCTTTTGCCTATAAAAAAAAACATACAATACCCCCCCAAACATTACAACCCACCACCCACATACCCCTAATCTAACCCAAACCCCCCTTAAATAAACCTAACACTAAGCCCCTGAAGATCTCCCTACCTTGAGTCGTCTTCACCCAGCCGAGCCAAATTCTTCATCCAAGCGGAGCAAGAAGAGGTCCTCCATCCGGTAGAAGTCTTCATCCAAGCGGGGCAGAAGAGGTCTTCCATCCAATTGAAGTCTTCATCCAAGAGGCATCTTCTATCGTCATCCATCCGGAGCGGAGCGGCAGCATCCTGAAGACCTCCGACGCGGAACATCCATCCTGGCCGACGACTGAATGACGAATGACTGTTCCTTTAAATGACGTCATCCAAGATGGCGTCCCTCGAATTCCGATTGGCTGATAGGATTCTATCAGCCAATCGGAATTAAGGTAGGAATAATCAGCCAATCGGATTGAACTTGATTCTGATTGGCTGATTCCATCAGCCAATCAGAATATTCCTACCTTAATTCCGATTGGCTGATAGAATCCTATCAGCCAATCGGAATTCGAGGGATGCCATCTTGGATGACGTCATTTAAAGGAACCGTCATTCGTCGTTCAGTCGTCGGCCAGGATGGATGTTCCGCGTCGGAGGTCTTCAGGATGCTGCCGCTCCGCTCCGGATGGATGACGATAGAAGATGCCTCTTGGATGAAGACTTCAATCGGATGGAAGACCTCTTCTGCCCCGCTTGGATGAAGACTTCTACCGGATGGAGGACCTCTTCTTGCTCCGCTTGGATGAAGAATTTGGCTCGGCTGGGTGAAGACGACTCAAGGTAGGGAGATCTTCAGTGGCTTAGTGTTAGGTTTATTTAAGGGGGGTTTGGGTTAGATTAGGGATATGTGGGTGGTGGGTTGTAATGTTGGGGGAGGGGGTATTGTATGTTTTTTTTTTACAGGCAAAAGAGCTGAACTTCTTGGGGCATGCCCCGCAAAGGGCCCTGTTCAGGGCTGGTAAGGTAAAAGAGCTTTGAACTTTAGTAATTTAGAATAGGGTAGGGCATTTTTTTATTTTGGGGGGCTTTGTTATTTTATTAGGGGGCTTAGAGTAGGTGTAATTAGTTTAAAATTGTTGTAATATATTTCTAATGTTTGTAAATATTTTTTTATTTTTTATAACTTAGTTCTTTTTTATTTTTTGTACTTTAGTTAGTTTATTTCATTGTATTTATTTGTAGGAATTGTATTTAATTTATTTATTGATAGTGTAGTGTTAGGTTTAATTGTAGATAATTGTAGGTATTTTATTTAATTAATTTATTGATAGTGTAGTGTTAGGTTTAATTGTAACTTAGGTTAGGATTTATTTTACAGGTAAATTTGTAATTATTTTAACTATTTTAGCTATTAAATAGTTCTTAACTTTTTAATAGCTATTGTACCTGGTTAAAATAAATACAAAGTTACTTGTAAAATAAATATTAATCCTAAAATAGCTATAATATAATATTTATATTGTAGCTATATTAGGGTTTATTTTACAGGTAAGTATTTAGCTTTAAATAGGAATAATTTATTTAATAAGAGTTAATTAATTTCGTTAGATTAAAATTATATTTAATTTAGGGGGTATTAGTGTTAGGGTTAGACTTAGCTTTAGGGGCTAATACATTTATTAGAATAGCGGTGAGCTCCAGTCGGCAGATTAGGGGTTAATAATTGAAATTAGGTGTCGGCGATGTTAGGGAGGGCAGATTAGGGGTTAATACTATTTATTATAGGGTTAGTGAGGCGGATTAGGGGTTAATAACTTTATTATGGTAGCGGTGCGGTCCGCTCGGCAGATTAGGGGTTAATAAGTGTAGGCAGGTGGAGGCGACGTTGAGGGGGCAGATTAAGGGTTAATAAATATAATATAGGGGTCAGCGGTGTTAGGGGCAGCAGATTAGGGGTACATAGCTATAATGTAGGTGGCGGCTCTTTGCGGTCGGCAGATTAGGGGTTAATTATTGTAGGTAGCTGGCTGCGACGTTGTGGGGGGCAGGTTAGGGGTTAATAAATATAATATAGGGGTCTGCGGTGTTAGGGGCAGCAGATTAGGGGTACAGAAGTATAACGTAGGTGGCGGTCGGCAGATTAGGGGTTAAAAAAATTTAATCGAGTGGCGGCGATGTGGGGGGACCTCGGTTTAGGGGTACATAGGTAGTTTATGGGTGTTAGTGTACTTTAGAGCACAGTAGTTAAGAGCTTTATGAACCGGCGTTAGCCCAGAAAGCTCTTAACTCCTGACTTTTTTCTGCGGCTGGAGTTTTGTCGTTAGATTTCTAACGCTCACTTCAGACACGACTCTAAATACCGGAGTTAGAAAGATCCCATTGAAAAGATAGGATACGCAAATGAAGTAAGGGGATCTGCGGTATGGAAAAGTCGCGGCTGAAAAGTGAGCGTTTGACCCTTTTTTGAATGACTCGAAATACCGGCGGTAGCCTAAAACCATCGTTAGGAGCCTCTAACGCTGGTTTTCACGGCTACCGCCAAACTCCAAATCTAGGCCCTGGATTTCTTCTTTCCTGGGATTTTGGGAAGTATATATTTTCATAAAGTAGTTTTGAATAAGGTAAGTTATTTCATCTACCTTATTGGTATTTTTTGTTCCATCATTAATGGTTAATATAGGTTTCCTATTTGTAGACTTTTTAAAAAGATTTGCTAAATATTTCCCCACCTTATTTCCAAACCGGTCAAATTGAGCTTGACTTGTATCTATCGATTTACCAGCCAGGCTAAGCATAAAGATATCCCTTTCTTTTTTGCTCTTGAAATAATTACTTCTGTTTACTTTTGAAGGATGTTTCCTACATAGTGTATATGCTGCAGAAAACGTATGCACCAGCTTAATATTTTCAGTATTGCCTTCCCTCCTTTAGTTATTGGAATAAGATGTTAGCTCGACTTTTAATGTTGCCTTGACAGCCTCCCAGAAATTTGCTATGTTGTCTTTGTGATCTATATTATTAATGCAATATTCATTCCATTTCTGCTTTTAAAATTCCCCTAATTTACCGATTTTGTAAAGTACCTAGGAAAAAAGAAAGCATTAAAATTAGCTTCATACGGTTTGTTTAATGTTAAAATGATTGGTGTATCATCCGATAGGGTAAATTCCAATATCTTGGTTTCTATGACCCATGCTATCAGAGATACTGTGAGATTTTGAAATGCAAGTGAATTCCAGATTAGAGTTCAGAAGCCCCCATAAATCTACTAACTTGTAATTGTAAATTGAGAAGATTTTATTTCATAGGCTAACTGAGATTTCTGAATTTTGTTAATTTCATTTATATGAGTTAATTTTTTCCTGTCTAGTAATGAGTAGGCGTAACATTGTAATCTCCCATAATTATTAACTTCCCATCTGGGAATTTGTCCAAGATCCTATACATTTTCCCCCCAGAATTTCCAATCTGTATTATTTGGGCCATAGATATTGCTTATAATATAATCATTACCATCTATGAATATGCGAATAAATAGGAATCTTTCCTCCTTGTCTATGATTTTTTGTTTTATTTCATAATTTAAATTTTTGTTTAATAAAATAGCTACAGTATCCCACAAAAGTGAGTACACCCCTCACATTTTTATAAATATTTTATTATATCTTTTCATGTGACAACACTGAAAAAAATGACACTTTGCTACAATGTAAACTAGTGAGTGTACAGCCTGTATAACAGTGTAAATTTGCTGTCCCCTAAAAATAACTCAACACACAGCCATTAATGTCTAAACCATTGGCAACAGTTTTTTTAATTTTATTAGAATAGTAATGTTAGGTTAATTTATAGTTTAATCTTAGTTTTTTTTTTATTTTACAGGTAAGTTTTTATTTATTTTTAAGATAGTTATATTGTAACTTCTAATTTAAAGTTAGGGGGATGTTAGGTTTAGGGGTTTATAGTTTAATTTAGTGTTTTGTGATGTGGGGGTTCGGCGGTTTAGGGGTTAATAGTTTTTTTTATTAGTTAGGATGTGGGGGGCAGGCGGTTTAGGTGTTAATATGTTTATTTAGTGTATGCGATGTTGGGGAGCGGCGGATTAGGGGTTAATAACTTTTGTTAGTGTCACAATGTCAGGGAGTGGCGGATTAGGGGTTAATAACTTTTATTAGTGTCGGGGATGTCAAGGGCGGCGGATTAGGGGTGTTTAGACTAGGGGTTTATGTTAGGGTGTTAGGCTTAAACGTTATTTTTGTTTCCCACATAGACATCAATGGGGTTGCGTTACGGCGATTTGCCATTCCGCGATCGCAGTTATTTTATTTCTAACACTCTCTCCCCATTGATGTCTATGGGGGAAAGCGTGCATGAGCCCTCGGCTTTTGTGCAGTATGGAGCTTAATGCACCATATCGCACAGCACAAGGAGGTTTTTCAGTAACTCGTAATGGCAGCGCTATGGAAAGTGCAGTACCGCTCAGTTTTTTGCATTAGTTACGCACCCTGTTTAGAGCAAAACTCATAATCTAGGTGAAATTTAATATACAACAAAACCACAAAGAAAGGTCACTAGGGGGTGCTTATATAGCAAAACAAGTGAAATATGATAAAGGCACAATGTATGTCATGGGAAATTATTAATAAGATCCTTAAATGCAAAAAAGTCAATATATGACGTATGTTCACAGTTCATCAGCAGATGGTGTGTGGCTGCACTCCTCTCATAGAAACTTGTGGAAAAACGTGATGATGATATTTATTGGACAAAAGAGAAGCGCCTTATGTGTGTATCTGTAGTATGGGCTTGTTATTTTCAAGCCCGTACACCTGCCATTGAAGTGTGGCCCAAAGGATCTCTGGGACGTTTGCAGTTTCTGGGAGTGGGTGAGCTGATACACCTGTAAGATATCAGTCTGCTTCTAACAGCATATAAGGGTGCTCTCCGTGAGTACCCTGTTTGCTTATTATGTTTCACATCTGAACTTGGACTACAGATACACACATGAGACGCCTCTCTTTTGTCCAATAGATATCATCGCCAAATATTGTTCATATCATTCTTTAAACTAAACAATATTTTCCACCAAGAAAAATAGTTGGACCTAAAAAATTTGGTCGTAAAAAGAGTGTCCCCCTAAAGAATTATAGTACCCTTAAGATAATAAGACAGTACAAATAACACACACACAAAAATATATAGCGCAAATACCATCCAAAAAAATAAATAAAAATAAATAGATAAATAAATAACATAATATAATGTTAGCTCTTTACATCTTGTGAGATATGTTTAAAGGGATATCAAAGTCAAAATTAAACTTACATGATTCTGATGGAGCATGTAACTTTAAGACACTTTTAAATTCCCATCTATTTTCAAATGTGCTTTGTTCTCTTTGTATCCCTTGTTGAAAAATAAAACGCACATATCCTACACTAGTGGGAGCTGCTGCTAATTGGTGCCTGCACACATTTATCTTTTGTGATTGGCTAACTAGATGTGTTCATCTTGCTGCCAGTAGTGCAATGCTGTTTCTTCAGCAAAGGATAACAAGAGAACAAGAACATTTGATAATGGAAGTAAATTGGAAAGTTGTTTAAAATTGCATGTCCTATCAAAATCATGAAAGAAAATGTTGGGATTTCCTGTCCCTTTAAGACTAAACAATACATTAGAGTCTTCTAATAAGGAAAATAAGGAAAGTAATTTAACATAAGTATCAATAAGTTTAATTTCAATAACCCAAAAAGTATCTTATAGTATCACTAATATAATCAGTGAAAATAACACAAAAAAACACGTGTACTGCAAAAACTAAACAATGTTTTTCACCTAAAAAACAATCATTAAACCTATAAGAGTTTAGTCTTAAAAGAGTGTCCTCTAGATTTATAATACCACTGGAATACTCAAACAGTGCCAGTGATAAAAAACAAAACAAACAAACCCCTGATGTTATCAAACCGTGTAAATAACACAAAAAGGTGGGTAATACAAATCTTATTAACATCATTCTTTGAGCTAAACAGTGTTTTCCACCTATAAAAAATTGTTGAATCTAAAAAATTTAAACCTAAAAAACAATAATTTATAATCTCAGTGGTATGGACAAAAAATCTAAATAACACCGAAGTATGTACAGTGCAGATATTGATGATGTCAGCCATAAAAAAAAACAAACAAGAAAAAGAAAGGTCAGGATTTTTTTTACCTACTCTAACACCAAGCATGTGGAATTCATGAAGACCCTCTTGTCCTTGAGAAGTTTTGTGTCTCACGGTTTTGTCTCATTATTTTAAAGCCCTGACTATGTATTCTAAAAAAGCTGGATGTACAGCCAATAGGGGGCGCTTTAAAAATACCCAAATATGAAAAACAAAAAATATAAAAAAATGAAATAAAAAATATGTCTAGATAGCAATAAAACAAAATATATAATAAAGTACCAGATAAATGTGATATTTATAGAGTCCCAGTGTCAAATGAATGGGTAAAAAACATATCTCTGAAGATTCTTATAAAACAAGTCCGGCTGCAATACTCCTCACACTCTTGGTGGAACAATTCTGAAATAACAAACAAATAGAGGGGCTCATCATGTGCATATCAGATGCTCACGTCCACTGATATAAACACATACAAATGGATGCTCACATTTAGAAAAAGCATCCTAATGTGCTAGTAGACGCAGGCTGATAGCTTATGGTGTATCAGCTCACCCACACCCAATATCAGGAACAGTCCAAAGATCCTTCAGAAGTTATCAGAAGCAACGTGCTGTACAGGGAGTGTAGAATTATTAGGCAAGTTGTATTTTTGAGGATTAATTTTATTATTGAACAACAACCATGTTCTCAATGAACCCAAAAAACTCATTAATATCAAAGCTGAATAGTTTTGGAAGTAGTTTTTAGTTTGTTTTTAGTTATAGCTATTTTAGGGGGATATCTGTGTGTGCAGGTGACTATTACTGTGCATAATTATTAGGCAACTTAACAAAAAACAAATATATACCCATTTCAATTATTTATTTTTACCAGTGAAACCAATATAACATCTCAACATTCACAAATACTGTATACATTTCTGACATTCAAAAACAAAACAAAAACAAATCAGTGACCAATATAGCCACCTTTCTTTGCAAGGTCACTCAAAAGCCTGCCATCCATGGATTCTGTCAGTGTTTTGATCTGTTCACCATCAACATTGCGAGCAGCAGCAGCCACAGCCTCCCAGACACTGTTCAGAGAGGTGTACTGTTTTCCCTCCTTGTAAATCTCACATTTGATGATGGACCACAGGTTCTCAATGGGGTTCAGATCAGGTGAACAAGGAGGCCATGTCATTAGATTTTCTTCTTTTATACCCTTTCTTGCCAGCCACGCTGTGGAGTACTTGGACGCGTGTGATGGAGCATTGTCCTGCATGAAAATCATGTTTTTCTTGAAGGATGCAGACTTCTTCCTGTACCACTGCTTGAAGAAGGTGTCTTCCAGAAACTGGCAGTAGGACTGGGAGTTGAGCTTGACTCCATCCTCAACCCGAAAAGGCCCCACAAGCTCATCTTTGATGATACCAGCTCAAACCAGTACTCCACCTCCACCTTGCTGGCGTCTGAGTCGGACTGGAGCTCTCTGCCCTTTACCAATCCAGCCACGGGCCCATCCATCTGGCCCATCAAGACTCACTCTCATTTCATCAGTCCATAAAACCTTAGAAAAATCAGTCTTGAGATATTTCTTGGCCCAGTCTTGACGTTTCAGCTTGTGTGTCTTGTTCAGTGGTGGTCGTCTTTCAGCCTTTCTTACCTTGGCCATGTCTCTGAGTATTGCACACCTTGTGCTTTTGGGCACTCCAGTGATGTTGCAGCTCTGAAATATGGCCAAACTGGTGGCAAGTGGCATCTTGGCAGCTGCACGCTTGACTTTTCTCAGTTCATGGGCAGTTATTTTGCGCCTTGGTTTTTCCACACGCTTCTTGCGACCCTGTTGACTATTTTGAATGAAACGCTTGATTGTTCGATGATCACGCTTCAGAAGCTTTGCAATTTTAAGAGTGCTGCATCCCTCTGCAAGATATCTCACTATTTTTTACTTTTCTGAGACTGTCAAGTCCTTCTTTTGACCCATTTTGCCAAAGGAAAGGAAGTTGCCTAATAATTATGCACACCTGATATAGGGTGTTGATGTCATTAGACCACACCCCTTCTCATTACAGAGATGCACATCACCTAATATGCTTAATTGGTAGTAGGCTTTCGAGCCTATACAGCTTGGAGTAGACAACATGCATAAAGAGGATGATGTGGTCAAAATACTCATTTGCCTAATAATTCTGCACTCCCTGTATATATCAGGCTGTAATACACTGCTTATTTAAAATGTCATTATTAATATGAAATCTAATAAAAAACAGTGAGTACATAGGGGCATACAAAAAGCTCCCCCAACAATACAACACGTTTCTCGGCTACAAAACACAGCCGTTTCATCAGGCATATAGGCCGTGGTAGTTCGGTCCATTTAAATACAGCACCTGCTGTTTATCCCAGTGGAAGTGACTGTCTGATATGCACATGAGGCGCCTCTGTCTTTGTTTGATATTTCAAAGCCCTAACTAGTTTGTCTCAGGGTTTTAATTTTACTTTTTCCAAGATTTCTTTTGTGCATATAATAATAATAATAATAATTTGCGATTTATATATGTTGTGCTAACTCTTAAATAACTTCCCGGGCATGAAAACATTGTTTTCTATATGGCCCACATGAACTATCAGTCTCCTGTTGTGAAAAGCAAATACAAAAGCATGTGATTAAGAGGCTGTCTATAGAGCCTTTGAAACAGGTAGAAATTTAGATAAAGTATATTAATATAACAATGTTAGTTGTGCAAAGCTAGGGAATGGGTAATAAAGGCATTATCTTTTTTTTTAAACAATAGCAATTTTTGTGTAGACTGTCCCTTTAAGTCACATTGTATAAAACTAGGTATATACAATGCGTAAAGTAACAGTAAATATCTTGGAATTGTAATATAAATGATTAATAATAGGTAGTAGCACACATTTTCAATATACTTTATTTGTTTTGCTTCAGATAAAAATTGTGAATTTTTTTAAAACTGGTAATACACAGTTCCGACTCTGCTACATATCTTTCCCTATTGGCTAAAGCAGATAACATCTGCAAAACAATGCGCTTTATACTAAAATAATGACCATGGCTATCCTTGTCTACTCCAGTAAAACGTCTGGATTGGTCGGTCCTAATAAGGCAATTGGGTAGAGTTTGAAAAACAATTGCCGCACACAAGGCTGATATGTTGTTCTATAGCAAGACAACAGAAATGTCTTCTAATTACAAGGTCTTCACTATCCATTTAACTAATGATTTCATAAAATGTTAGAGCATAAATATGAGCATAAATGTGCTAAAGAAACAGTCCAGATCTCTTTAAACAGCAGGAGCTGTGGTAGCTGCATTCAAGAGAGCGATAGACACACTTATCTGCTAAGTAATAGGGACAGAATACAGATATACCTCTGCACTTACGATTGCATCAGCTGATTGAGCTGTTCTGGGAATTTGTTATTGATAAAGCATCCTGTTGAAGCCTCATACGATACGTATATCCTGTCTAGTGTGATCCATTATAGAACTAGTTAGACATATTTTTTATAGTGACTCTCAAGCAACTGGAAATACACTTATCCGGAATATACCGATCCCCATGGGTGCTGGTTAATTGAGATTCTACTGTATAGAACAAATGTATATGAGTAATTAATGAATGGCTGAAATGGGAGACCAAACACAAGCAGATATGTAGAAATTCTGCTCAGTATTAACAAAAGACATACTTTGTAGAGGTGTAAAAAAATTACTTTGATAAGGTATGTAAATAGAATAATAAAGTATGAAAATAAAAATTTGAGTAATGTAGAAAATAAGCTAATAGTTTTTAGCAATACAAAACAAATGTAAATAGAAACATAACTTTTAAGCTATCTGGCAAAAAGACAGGCTTCTAAATGAGTAGAATATCTGTAGCTAGTTATGCTGAAATACCAGGTAGCACAGACTTGCTCAAATGACTTGCTCAAATGTGGTGCAATGCTGGATTGGCCTACCAGGACACCAGGAGATTTCCTGGTGGGCTGCAGCAGGTGGGGCTGGCCAGCTACAATTTAAGGTTTGGTGCTGCTGATTAGAGGATGAATCTCTCTTTTTTTTTCTGTGTTATGCATATTAAGTTCACAAAGTATTTCCTTGTAAGTTTTATTTCCTAGATCATTTTAGCGGCCCTCCTCCTGTTAGAATGTTTTCTAGTGTTTAGTAAAGTCACACTGTGAGACAGAGTCTTCTCCAGATCACACTATGGAGTCATGGATAAAATTGGGTTACAGTGTGCCCATGGGCGTCCGCAGAAAGTTTTCCAGGGGAGGGCAAAAAATTTAAATATACCCAGAAAAAAGGATTATATATATATATATATATATATATATATATATATATATATATATATATATATATATATATATATATATATATATATATATATACACATATATATATATATAATTATCCCAAAATACTACTAGTCCTAGTTAACTAGTACACTATACATTTTGAAGTCACTATATGCTAAACTTTATTACACTTCCATACACAGTGCTAGTTCATATGTGCTATATATATAACATTGTGTTCACTCCTGTGGAGTAATTTATGAGTCAGCACTGATTGGCTAAAATGCAAGTCTGTCAAAAGAACTGAAATAAGGGGCAGTCTGCAGAGGCTTAAATACAAGGTAATCACAGATGTGGACTCCTTGCTCAGTGTGCTTAGAGAAATATGGCTACACCTCACTGACGAGGCCCAATGAAGGCCGAAACGATCGTCTGGGGTTGCTGTGTTCCTTGTTCAGAGAGGAATTGGGCTGGTATTTTGGCGCTGGACTGACCATAATAGGCGGGATCAGACTGATATACTACAGGAAAGTTCCACTCTGTGAAAAGCATTACTGGGCTAAAAAGTTGCACCCAGGTGGTAAATTGCCATAGAACAGGCTAACAATGGTATTGAGCCAGTTGTTCGTTCCTGTGAGTGCACTTCTCTCTGTATGTATTTAATCTCCCTATGGGAAAAAGGGGCAACCAGGCGTGGACTCCTTGCTCAGTGTGCTTAGAGAAATATGGCTACACCTCACTGACGAGGCCCAATGAAGGCGAAACGATCGTCTGGGGTTGCTGTGTTCCTTGTTCAGAGAGGAATTGCCTGGTATTTCGGCGCTGGACTGACCATAATAGGCGGGATCAGACTGATATACTACAGGAAAGTTCCACTCTGTGAAAAGCATTACTGGGCTAAAAAGTTGCACCCAGGTGGTAAATCGCCATAGAACAGGCTAACAATGCTATTGAGCCAGTTGTTCGTTCCTGTGAGTGCACTTCTCTCTGTATGTATTTAGTCTCCCTATGGGAAAAAGGGGCAACCAGACGTGGACTCCTTGCTCAGTGTGCTTAGAGAAATATGGCTACACCTCACTGACAAGGCCCAATGAAGGCCGAAACGATCGTCTGGGGTTGCTGTGTTCCTTGTTCAGAGAGGAATTGCCATAATAGGCGGGATCAGACTGAAATACTACAGGAAAGTTCTACTCTGTGAAAAGCATTACTGGGCTAAAAAGTTGCACACAGGTGGTAAATCGCCATAGAACAGGGTAACAATGGTATTGAGCCAGTTGTTCGTTCCTGTGAGTGCACTTCTCTCTGTATGTATTTAGTCTCCCTATGTGAAAAAGGGGCAACCAGACGTGGACTCCTTGCTCAGTGTGCTTAGAGAAATATGGCTACACCTTACTGCCGAAGCCCAATGAAGGCCAAAACGATCGTCTGGGGTTGCTGTGTTCCTTGTTCAGAGAGGAATTGCCTGGCATTTCGGCGCTGGACTGACCATAATAGACGGGATCAGACTGATATACTAAAGGAAAGTTCCACTCTGTGAAAAGCATTACTGGGTTAAAAAGTTGCACCCAGGTGGTAAATCGCCATAGAACAGGCTAACAATGGTATTGAGCCAGTTGTTCGTTCCTGTATATATAACACACAGAGAAAACCCAGCACTCACTTACAAGCTCTTAGCTAAGATTTAAAAGCAAAAATGGAAAGGTGAGTCACCGCATCTGGCCAAATGGGACAAGCCCAGGTACCTCGTCAAGGTCCTTTCCAATACTTGGGACCCTAAAACAGCCACACAATGCAAGCTTTCAAATCCAAACAAACTGGGAACAAGGGAAGGGTGCACAGGCATATGTAATCACCCTAGACATATACAAAACACGGAAGGGAACTGCACTCTCATACCGGACCGGGTACACATCCCATGACCCTGCAACATGCTCAGCCCTGGGTGCCAATGGTACTCACAGGAAGCTGTGCTGTCCCCAGAGCCACAGGCAGTTAACCCCAGACAGGTCTGGGTGCAAGAACTATAGGGAAAATTACAAAACAAATTAATACAACACACAGAGAAAACCCAGCACTCACTTACAAGCTCTCAGCTAAGTTTTAAAAGCAAAAATGGAAAGGTTAGTCACCGCATCTGGCCAAATGGGACAAGCCCAGGTACCTCGTCAAGGTCCTTTCCAATACCTGGGACCCTAAAACAGCCACACAATGCAAGCTTTCAAATCCAAACAAACTGTGAACAAGGGAAGGGTGCACAGGCATATATAATCACCCTAGACATATACAAAACACGGAAGGGAACTGCACTCTCATACCGGACCGGGTACACATCCCATGACCCTGCAACATGCTCAGCCCTGGGTGCCACTGGTACTCACAGAAAGCTGTGCTGTCCCCAGAGCCTCAGGCAGTTAACCCCAGACAGGTCTGGGTGCAAGAACCATAGGGAAAATTACAAAACAAATTAATACAACACATAGAGAAAACCCAGCACTCACAAGCTCTCAGCTAAGATTGAAAAGCAAAAATGGAAAGGTTAGTCAGTGCATCTGGCCAAATGGGACAAGCCCAGGTACCTCGTCAAGGTCCTTTCCAATACCTGGGACCCTAAAACAGCCACACAATGCAAGCTTTCAAATCCAAACAAACTGGGAACAAGGGATGGGTGCACAGGCATATGTAATCACCCTAGATATATACAAAACACGGAAGGGAACTGCACTCTCATACCGGACCGGGTAGTGAGTGCTGGGTTTTCTCTGTGTGTTGTATTACTTTGTTTTGTAATTTTACCTATGTTTCTTGCACCCAGACCTGTCTGGGGTTAACTGCCTGTGGCTCTGGGGACAGCACAGCTTCATGTGAGTGCCAGTGGCACCCAGGGCTGAGCATGTTGCTTGGTCATGAGATGTGTACCCGGTCTGGTATGAGAGTGCAGTTCCCTTCCGTGTTTTGTATATATATATATATATATATATATATATATATATATATATATATATATATATATATATATATGTGTGTGTGTATATATATGTGTGTGTGTGTATATATATATATATATATATATATTTGTGTATATGTATATGTATATATGTGCGTATATATATATATATATATGTATATATATATATATATATAAAACAACATTTTAAATTAGGGGGAGATAAAAGGCGAGTTTAAATTCCTCCACTACGCACAAAATATAGAAAAAATAACTCATTGTGTAGTTCATTAACAAATCTAGACAGGCCCAGAGGCTTGTTTTCCCACAGAAAACCTCTGAATTACATTGTTTCCAATGCAGCAAAGGATTCTAGGTAAGATATGCAAATTAAGTACACAATGACACACCTTTTTACTTCAGTCTGCTTTTCAGCAGGTTCCCTTTACGCCAAAGTATCGCTGTTCACACAGCTTATAAACTTAGCTAGGGTTAGTGCAGTGATTCATAACCATCCCAGGACAGACTGTATCGTGGTTTTTGCCACTCATCAGCTGGGAGAAAGTTAGAATCACTGCTTGGTGAAGTTGATTCCAGGCAGAATACAACAACATTTTAAATTAGGGGGAGATAAAAGGCTTGTTTAAAATCCTCCACTACGCACAAAATATAGAAAAGATAACTCATTGTGTAGTTCATTAACAAATCTAGACAGGCCCAGAGGCTTGTTTTCCCACAGAAAACCTCTGAATTACATTGTTTCTGTAGGAAAACAAGCCTCTGGGCCTGTCTAGATTTGTTAATGAACTACACAATGAGTTATTTTTAATATATATACATACATATATATATATATGTATGTATATATATATATATACTGTATGTACTATATATATATGTTTACATATATATATATGCATATATACACATGCCTCTTAATGCGAATCTGCCCTCCGTGAGCGTGAAGGTTCTGTGAAATAGACAATCTTCAACAAAAACAGTAACCAGACAGGATTTCTTCAAAAACAGGGGTCAAATTTATTGACGTTTCGGGGAGTAAACCTCCCCTTCCTCAGAACATCATATAAATATGTGTATATACAGTATATATATATATATGTATATATATATATTTATGTGTGTATATATTTATATGTGTACAGGCCCGGACTGACTATAGGGCATACCGGGCATTTGCCCGGTGGGCCGCCGGTTCCCTTGGCCTCGCCCACCATTACTGCAAGGCCAGTAGCTCTGTGCCTATTTGAAAATTGCAATGCTACTTTGACACTGGGGGACCCGCGGCCCGCCGACGAGCAGATGCAACAGCTATGAACTATGTTATATCCGGCTGGGGGTGGGAGTAACAGGGGCCTCATGTGACATTACGTGCGAGCTCCCCCACTGACGGGCCGACGGCTGACACCAACTCATCACTTCTGTCCCTCCCAGTCCCAGCATCCTATGCACGCAGCCGTGCGCGGGAACAATATGAGAGAGGGAAGAAGCAGTCAGCGGCTGATGGAGTCAGGCAGCAGCAGCTCAGGGCCAGCCAAGCAGTAGCACGGTAGGCTCTTCATACATAGAGGATGAGTGGCAGAGTTATGGGGGGGGGCCCGGGGGACTTCCATTACCGCACACCAGGTGCTTTCACGGTGTCTCTTAGTTAGCCCCACATTTTTGCACTGCTGTCTCAGCTCACAAACACAAAGCATTATGATCGCTGAGGACTAGGTGAGGTAGGTAGATATTTCTTATATACTGTGTGTGTGTGGACTTCGTATACTCTGGAAACATTTGGGAGAAACAAGTCAAGTGGGGGTGAGGTTGCACACGGGCCCTACAAAGATGATCATGATGTCATCATGCAAATATCACACATACAGCTTATTGGCTTAAACGGAAAACTTGCATCTTGCACTTTTTCACAGGTGGCAAGATTAAAAGATAAATCCTATTTTATTAAAGATCAACATTAAAGCACCAATAGCGAAGATATTCTGAGTAGAATACATCCTATTCATTTAATATGAGAGTTGTACTAGAGAGCGCAGGAAGTAGCACCAAACTCCTAAAATTACCTATGAGTCCCCAACTAGGTAGAGAAAGTGAACACAAAACTTAGAAAAAGTAGATAGGAGCGCTAAAAGCTAAAGGTGATATAGAGAAATCACGTGTAGACTAATTAAAAATAAATAGAATAGTTGTATAAATGAACAGAGATTTATTTACATTAAGTGAAATATAAAAACGGACGTCTCCGTAAATAAAAACAAAAGTTATAGACTAGTTGCCACCATTCGGTATAAACTTGAATTGCAGAGTTCACAATAAAGTAAGCATAGTCCGATTCCACACTGAAATTTCAGTTGGAAGTTGGTTTGCTAGCAAAACAGGGGCTTACCCAGACGAGTGCACATTCAATCTTCTCCGTGACTAGACGTACGGCCGTAATGACGTCACCATTGAGGGCGCTGTCCCAAACACACCTTCTGATTGGTGTAGATACGAAGTTAGTAAGTTGCAATATTACTTGGCTTTCTTTGCTGTAGTGTAGCAATCATCGAGGAAAAGAAGTTCCTGCACTTAGTGCCAAATAGCACGCAGGATGCCAAACGTAAGGCTGAGGAAAGTAGGATAGAATAATGTCCAATAGTGACCCGTTACAGGTCTAGTGGCAAAGTTAAGAGTGGCTAACAGTGTTAGCAATATTGCACACTTTTCATGTGAAAAGTAGTTGATCCAGCTTATATGTGTAAGCTTATCTTTCTCTTATCTTTGTTAGTTGCAGCACATCAACGCGTTTCTCCGTCTGCAGGGCTTTTTCAAGATGAATATTCTGCAACAGGTGTGTCTTCTTTTAAAGGTGTATCTTGCTTCCCATTGGTCAGATTCCACCTGGGAAATTGGAGCTAAGGCAGTCTTTAGTTTTAAGGTGGTCATACTTTTAAGATGGTATTGGCAGCATTGGTATAGCTTTGGCAACTCACATATAAAAACATTTATACAATCTTAGGGAGTTTCACATATGGTTATTTTAGCTCCCTCAAAGAGGTTTAATTAATAAAAGAAATAAAGAAAAATAAAAATAAAAATAAAAATAAAAAGAGGAGTTAATAGTCTATATATATAGATCCTATAGTGTAAGAAATATCATAAAATAAAAAGTCTCATTAAAGCCTACTAATTGATGCTTGTATATACGAAATAAACTTCAGTCAAATAAAAATGGAGAAATATCTAATTCAGAATTCAAACCGGCAGGGAACAGGGTATTGTATCTATAAATCAATTCTGCTTCTTTAATTTTCAAAGCCTTTTCTATATTTCCTCCCCTCCAGTTATTTTTCAACTGTATTATTCCCCAATAACTCAGATCTTTAGTGTTCCCCTTGTGTATTACCTTAAAGTGCTTATATAAATTAGTGTCCACCATTCCTTTCTCAATGCATAGTAAATGCTCCCTGATCCTATCCCTAATCATCCGTTTGGTTTCCCCAAAATATATTAAATTACATGTACACCAAAGAATGTAAATTACTCCCTTTGTAGTACATCTAATACAGTCTTTAATAATAATTTCTTCATCTGATTTTGGGATGTGTATTATTTTTCTTTTATTACTATGCTTGCATGCCTTGCAGGAATAGCAGGGAAAAAAGCCTGATATTTTCCCCCCTTGTAGATCTTTCTGTGTGAGAACAGGTTTTTGAGTTCTTACACGTGAGCTGGGTGCAAGTAATGTTTTGAAATTTTTTGTTTTTTTAAAAATCAGTCTCGGTTTTTGTGGGAGAGAATCTCCTAATATAGAGTCAGCTTTTAGTATGGGCCAATGTTTATTTAGAATTTTTCGCATAATTCTATGGTCAACATTATATTCAGTTATGAATTGGACATCAATTATTTCAGAGTCATTCTTAGGGGATTTCTGTTTATATGTGAGGAGGCTTTTTCTGTCTGTGTTCCTTGCTCTTACCACAGCCTTATTTATGACCTCATCTTCATAGCCTCTATCTTTAAATTTATCAATCAGGGATTCTATTTGATTATCAAAATCTGAGATCCTGGAGCAGTTCTTCCTTACTCTCAGGCTTTGGCCTACTGGGATATTGTCTATCCATTGCTGCAGATGACAGCTCTTTGAATGGATAAAACTATTGGAATTGACTTCTTTGAAATGTGTTTTAGTCTCTAAATTATTATTTATAACCATTATTTCTAGATCTAGGAATACTACCCTATCTTTACTGTGGTTAAATGAGAAATTGAGCCCCTTGTCATTCAGATTTATGTCTGAAAAAAGTTTCAGTAGCTCAGATTTGGACCCCTTCCATATTAGCAAGACGTCATCTATGTAACGTTTGTAGAGCACGAGGTTCGCACCATAGCCACCCAACTGGAAGAAGGATTCTTCCCAGTTGCCAACAAATAAGTTGGCGTAGCTTGGTGCGAACCTCGTGCCCATAGCCGTTCCTTCTACTTGTAAATAAAATTTATTGTTATACATAAAGTAATTGTTTTTTAGGATAAATGAAATGCTTTTTAGCAGAAATTCTTTTTGTTCAGATTTTAGCTCCACATCCCTATCTAGATATTGCTTTACTGCCATGACTCCTTTCTCATGGTCAATTACCGTGTATAGGGACGTAATATCCACAGTTACTATAATAAAGTCATCTTCCCAATTGACCTGGTCTAAGATATTAAGAACCTGAGTAGAGTCTCTCAGATATGAGTCCAAACCCCTTACATATTTTTGCAGGAATGTGTCCACATATTGTGAGAGATTTGAAGAAAGCGACCCTATGCCCGAGATGATGGGCCTCCCTGGGGGTTGGGAAAGATTTTTATGTATTTTTGGGAGGAAGTAGAACACCGGGACCCTTGGATAATTAGGGTCCAGGTATTCTACCTCCTTCTCATTTAGTATTCCTAAGTCTCTGCCTTCTCTTATTAATTTTTTGAGTAATGCAGCAAATTTATTAGTGGGATTTAGGTCAAGTTTTTTATATGTTTTATTGTCTCCTAAAAGTCTTAGGGCCTCAGTTTCATAGTAAGAAGTATCCATTACCACAATCCCGCCGCCCTTGTCGGCGGGCTTAATGGTTATTTGTTGATTCTTTTTAAGATTTTCTAAAACGAGGGTCTCTTTTTTTGTCATATTTGTTTTAAGAAACTTTGATGGTTTGCTATTTTTCAGATCATTTAATACCAATTGTTCAAAAGTCTCAAGGTGATTCCCTTTCGCAGAGACAGGGTTAAAGGTAGACTTTGGTTTTAGATTAGTGTGACTAAATTTGTTTTCTGATGGTTTTGCTTTAATAGTGGAGAGTTTCTCCAGAGGACCTTTCATATAGAATCTCTTCAAGGTGAGGTTTCTAATAATTTTTTTAGCGTGAATGTGTGTGTTAAATTTGTTTAACCTCACACTAGGGGCAAAGGAGAGGCCATAGTTCAGAATCTTTGTTTCCTCGTCTTTTAGTGTAATGCTACTGATATTAAAGACTCCATTTTTTGTTATCTCCCTCTTTTTGCCTCTTTTGTTGAGCCCACTTCCTCTTGTTCCTCTAGAGGTCTTTTTTTGTTTTTCTGTTGTGGATATTGTCCCCATACACTCATCTTGTTGTTCTCCCTGAGGTCCTTTGAGGTGCCCTCCCTTGGAGGGCTGTTCACTAAAAAAGGAGTATTAGTCTCCCCACGATTATTTCTTTCAGTGTCAGGATCCAGGGGTGAATATCTATTTCTTACAGGTGTTTCCCACTTCTCTTTATATTCCCAAATGGGTTTATTTGTACGATAGGGTAGTGCTCTCTCTGAGTGATTATTATAATGGTCATTCGATCTATTTCCCATATAATAGTTATTCCTATTATCATATGAGTGGGCATTTCTATAATTATAATGTTCATTAATATATCCCCTGTTATAATGTGAGTAATTTGGCCTCCAGGATCTAATTGGCTCTCTATTGGATTCCCTAGTGTCTCTATCTCTATAATTATAGGTGTTAGATCTAGAGGTATGGAAATTTCTCTTATCTTTCTTTTTATTATAATTGACTGTTGTCCACTTTTCATTTGACAAGTGGGGATCCTTAATATTACTCTCATTATTTATATTTTCATCTGGTTTCTTTGTGTCTCTTTCTAATTTTTTCATTTAGTTCTTAAAATATCTTTGTTTAAGATGTTTAATCTTTCAATAATATCTTTCTGTTTTTCTTTAAAAGATAGTGATTTTTTATCTTTCAATTTATTCTTAATTTCCACTATTTCTTTTTCTAAATCCACTAAGGTATCTTTTCTAGATCTTTTTAAGATCTCCATTAGGTCATTTGAGGCTTTTGATAAAACATCTTCCCATTCTTTTTGAAAGATTTCTTTAAGGGGAAAGGAACAGGCCTTAGTTAGTAGTAAGCCTTTAGGAATCAGGCCTTTCCCAGTGTATTTATTTAGGAAAATGATTTCGTTTTTTTGTTTTAATTCTTTTGTTAAGAGTTTCTCTAAGTTATTTAGAATATCTTCTAAGCTTTCATATTCTAAATCTGTATTAACAGCATCTTCTTTGTGGTTATGTAATTATTTATATAACTGATCTCTAAATGCAAAAATATCCTCCATATTGGGAGAGTTAGACATGTGTGAGTGAGAAAGTCTTTACTTAAAAAACGTGTGAGTATATTTGTCACAGTTCGTGATGTGTTTATAACACAAAAAAATATTAGCAAAAGCTAAAAAGTGAAAAATGAAAAATCAAATATAGTATAACAGTGATTAATAAAATCAAGTGAAAAAATATATATATGTACTGTGCAATGTACCTAACTAATTGTGGGTACATAAAATATTATAAATGTATGTGGTAAAAAAGTGTTTCTGAATATGATTATGATCGATCAAATATGAAAACAACCGCTGCTCAATAGAAGGGACACAAAACAAATCCTATGAGAGTTGTACTAGAGAGCGCAGGAAGTAGCACCAAACTCCTAAAATTACCTATGAGTCCCCAACTAGGTAGAGAAAGTGAACACAAAACTTAGAAAAAGTAGATAGGAGCGCTAAAAGCTAAAGTGATATAGAGAAATCACGTGTAGACTAATTAAAAATAAATAGAATAGTTGTATAAATGAACAGAGATTTATTTACATTAAGTGAAATATAAAAACGGACGTCTCCGTAAATAAAAACAAAAGTTACAGACTAGTTGCCACCATTCGGTATAAACTTGAATTGTAGAGTTCACAATAAAGTAAGCATAGTCTGATTCCACACTGAAATCTCAGTTGGAAGTTGGTTTGCTAGCAAAACAGGGGCTTACCCAGACGAGTGCACATTCAATCTTCTCCGTGACTAGACGTACGGCCGTAATGACGTCACCATTGAGGGCGCTGTCCCAAACACACCTTCTGATTGGTGTAGATACGAAGTTAGTAAGTTGCAATATTACTTGGCTTTCTTTGCTGTAGTGTAGCAATCATCGAGGAAAAGAAGTTCCTGCACTTAGTGCCAAATAGCACGCAGGATGCCAAACGTAAGGCTGAGGAAAGTAGGATAGAATAATGTCCAATAGTGACCCGTTACAGGTCTAGTGGCAAAGTTAAGAGTGGCTAACAGTGTTAGCAATATTGCACACTTTTCATGTGAAGAGTAGTTGATCCAGCTTATATGTGTAAGCTTATCTTTCTCTTATCTTTGTTAGTTGCAGCACATCAACGCGTTTCTCCCTCTGCAGGGCTTTTTCAAGATGAATATTCTGCAACAGGTGTGTCTTCTTTTAAAGGTGTATCTTGCTTCCCATTGGTCAGATTCCACCTGGGAAATTGGAGCTAAGGCAGTCTTTAGTTTTAAGGTGGTCATACTTTTAAGATGGTATTGGCAGCATTGGTATAGCTTTGGCAACTCACATATAAAAACATTTATACAATCTTAGGGAGTTTCACATATGGTTATTTTAGCTCCCTCAAAGAGGTTTAATTAATAAAAGAAATAAAGAAAAATAAAAATAAAAAGAGGAGTTAATAGTCTATATATATAGATCCTATAGTGTAAGAAATATCATAAAATAAAAAGTCTCATTAAAGCCTACTAATTGATGCTTGTATATACGAAATAAACTTCAGTCAAATAAAAATGGAGAAATATCTAATTCAGAATTCAAACCGGCAGGGAACAGGGTATTGTATCTATAAATCAATTCTGCTTCTTTAATTTTCAAAGCCTTTTCTATATTTCCTCCCCTCCAGTTATTTTTCAACTGTATTATTCCCCAATAACTCAGATCTTTAGTTTTACCCTTGTGTATTACCTTAAAGTGCTTATTTAAATTAGTGTCCACCATTCCTTTCTCAATGCATAGTAAATGCTCCCTGATCCTATCCCTAATCATCCGTTTCGTTTCCCCAAAACGGATGATTAGGGATAGGATCAGGCAAAAAGAGGGAGATAACAAAAAATGGAGTCTTTAATATCAGTAGCATTACACTAAAAGACGAGGAAACAAAGATTCTGAACTATGGCCTCTCCTTTGCCCCTAGTGTGAGGTTAAACAAATTTAACACACACATTCACGTTAAAAAATTTATTAGAAACCTCACCTTGAAGAGATTCTATATGAAAGGTCCTCTGGAGAAACTCTCCACTATTAAAGCAAAACCATCAGAAAACAAATTTAGTCACACTAATCTAAAACCAAAGTCTACCTTTAACCTTGTCTCTGCGAAAGGGAATCACCTTGAGACTTTTGAACAATTGGTATTAAAAGATCTGAAAAATAGCAAACCATCAAAGTTTCTTAAAACAAATATGACAAAAAAAGAGACCCTCGTTTTAGAAAATCTTAAAAAGAATCAACAAATAACCATTAAGCCCGCCGACAAGGGCGGCGGGATTGTGGTAATGGATACTTCTTACTATGAAACTGAGGCCCTAAGACTTTTAGGAGACAATAAAACATATAAAAAACTTGACCTAAATCCCACTAATAAATTTGCTGCATTACTCAAAAAATTAATAAGAGAAGGCAGAGACTTAGGAATACTAAATGAGAAGGAGGTAGAATACCTGGACCCTAATTATCCAAGGGTCCCGGTGTTCTACTTCCTCCCAAAAATACATAAAAATCTTTCCCAACCCCCAGGGAGGCCCATCATCTCGGGCATAGGGTCGCTTTCTTCAAATCTCTCACAATATGTGGACACATTCCTGCAAAAATATTTAAGGGGTTTGGACTCATATCTGAGAGATTCTACTCAGGTTCTTAATATCTTAGACCAGGTCAATTGGGAAGATGACTTTATTATAGTAACTGTGGATATTACGTCCCTATACACGGTAATTGACCATGAGAAAGGAGTCATGGCAGTAAAGCAATATCTAGATAGTGATGTGGAGCTAAAATCTGAACAAAAAGAATTTCTGCTAAAAAGCATTTCATTTATCCTAAAAAACAATTACTTTATGTATAACAATAAATTTTATTTACAAATAGAAGGAACGGCTATGGGCACGAGGTTCGCACCAAGCTACGCCAACTTATTTGTTGGCAACTGGGAAGAATCCTTCTTCCAGTTGGGTGGCTATGGTGCGAACCTCGTGCTCTACAAACGTTACATAGATGACGTCTTGCTAATATGGAAGGGGTCCGAATCTGAGCTACTGAAACTTTTTTCAGACATAAATCTGAATTACAAGGGGCTCAATTTTTCATTTAACCACAGTAAAGATAGGGTAGTATTCCTAGATCTAGAAATAATGGTTATAAATAATAATTTAGAGACTAAAACACATTTCAAAGAAGTCAATTCCAATAGTTTTATCCATTCAAAGAGCTGTCACCTGCAGCAATGGATAGACAATATCCCAGTAGGCCAAAGCCTGAGAGTAAGGAAGAACTGCTCCAGGATCTCAGATTTTGATAATCAAATAGAATCCCTGATTGATAAATTTAAAGATAGAGGCTATGAAGATGAGGTCATAAATAAGGCTGTGGTAAGAGCAAGGAACACAGACAGAAAAAGCCTCCTCACATATAAACAGAAATCCCATAAGAATGACTCTGAAATAATTGATGTCCCATTCATAACTGAATATAATGTTGACCATAGAATTATGCGAAAAATTCTAAATAAACATTGGCCCATACTAAAAGCTGACTCTATATTAGGAGATTCTCTCCCACAAAAACCGAGACTGATTTTTAAAAAAACAAAAAAATTCAAAACATTACTTGCACCCAGCTCACGTGTAAGAACTCAAAAACCTGTTCTCACACAGAAAGATCTACAAGGGGGGAAAATATCAGGCTTTTTTCCCTGCTATTCCTGCAAGGCATGCAAGCATAGTAATAAAAGAAAAATAATACACATCCCAAAATCAGATGAAGAAATTATTATTAAAGACTGTATTAGATGTACTACAAAGGGAGTAATTTACATTCTTAGGTGTACATGTAATTTAATATATTTTGGGGAAACCAAATGGATGATTAGGGATAGGATCAGGGAGCATTTACTATGCATTGAGAAAGGAATGGTGGACACTAATTTATATAAGCACTTTAAGGTAATACACAAGGGGAACACTAAAGATCTGAGTTATTGGGGAATAATACAGTTGAAAAATAACTGGAGGGGAGGAAATATAGAAAAGGCTTTGAAAATTAAAGAAGCAGAATTGATTTATAGATACAATACCCTGTTCCCTGCCGGTTTGAATTCTGAATTAGATATTTCTCCATTTTTATTTGACTGAAGTTTATTTCGTATATACAAGCATCAATTAGTAGGCTTTAATGAGACTTTTTATTTTATGATATTTCTTACACTATAGGATCTATATATATAGACTATTAACTCCTCTTTTTATTTTTATTTTTCTTTTTCTTTATTTCTTTTATTAATTAAACCTCTTTGAGGGAGCTAAAATAACCATATGTGAAACTCCCTAAGATTGTATAAATGTTTTTATATGTGAGTTGCCAAAGCTATACCAATGCTGCCAATACCATCTTAAAAGTATGACCACCTTAAAACTAAAGACTGCCTTAGCTCCAATTTCCCAGGTGGAATCTGACCAATGGGAAGCAAGATACACCTTTAAAAGAAGACACACCTGTTGCAGAATATTCATCTTGAAAAAGCCCTGCAGAGGGAGAAACGCGTTGATGTGCTGCAACTAACAAAGATAAGAGAAAGATAAGCTTACACATATAAGCTGGATCAACTACTCTTCACATGAAAAGTGTGCAATATTGCTAACACTGTTAGCCACTCTTAACTTTGCCACTAGACCTGTAACGGGTCACTATTGGACATTATTCTATCCTACTTTCCTCAGCCTTACGTTTGGCATCCTGCGTGCTATTTGGCACTAAGTGCAGGAACTTCTTTTCCTTGATGATTGCTACACTACAGCAAAGAAAGCCAAGTAATATTGCAACTTACTAACTTCGTATCTACACCAATCAGAAGGTGTGTTTGGGACAGCGCCCTCAATGGTGACGTCATTACGGCCGTACGTCTAGTCACGGAGATTGAATGTGCACTCGTCTGGGTAAGCCCCTGTTTTGCTAGCAAACCAACTTCCAACTGAGATTTCAGTGTGGAATCGGACTATGCTTACTTTATTGTGAACTCTGCAATTCAAGTTTATACCGAATGGTGGCAACTAGTCTGTAACTTTTGTTTTTATTTACGGAGACGTCCGTTTTTATATTTCACTTAATGTAAATAAATCTCTGTTCATTTATACAACTATTCTATTTATTTTTAATTAGTCTACACGTGATTTCTCTATATCACCTTTAGCTTTTAGCGCTCCTATTCATTTAATACATTGCTTTAACGTTAAACCTTAATAAAATACTTTTTAACTTTTTATCTTGCTGCCTGTGAAAAAGTTCAAGCCGCAATTTTTCAGTTTAAGCCTTGAATACACTTGTTCAACTTGCAAGTATCTAATACAGTGAATAACAAAATCTCTCCATAAGTACATTTAAATGATTTACCAGGCTGGGGTACTTATTTTTTAATGAAAGTTTGAAGCTTTTTTATAATGGTGAATGAAATGCTAGGGATGGGGCAGGCATCTGGTGCTCTGCTTTCTTTGCATAGACAGAAGAGATCTCTGCAAAATTAGACCCAAACTGGCATTTAATAAAGTGTTCCTCTGTGCTCTGTGTTTTCTATGCATTTCTGTAAATGAGAGCCCAGACTAAATGTACTTTGATAAAGGCAAGAAAGGAAGCCTCATTAGATGTCTGCTTTTCTTTCTTAAAAAAAAATAAATGAATAACCTGGAAGTATTGGTATTTTTTTTTGTGTGTGTATATGTATATATATATTGTCCTTTATATTAAGCAATGTGTGTTTAATTCCAACAATAAAAATGGCTTCTTCTATAAGTCTATGCATATGTGTGTTAGCTTGTCTATACATATGTGTGTGTATGTTGTGTGTTGAATGGCTGTGTATATGTGCACGTTTGTGCATATGTTTGCTTTAGAGAATCTTTTGTATAAGCCCAGCATTTGTGAGTTTTTTTTTTTTTTATATTTTACTTTTTTCTTTTTCATACCAACCAATTCACAACATATACATTATACCTGTCATAGTTAGTATACAGTTATCTAAGAAATGGGGGGGGGGGGGGGGTGGAGTGGGCTGCTTTGCCTTAAAATGCCCGGGACTATTTTTGGTCCCAGTCCGGCCCTGTATGTGTGTATATATATATATATATATATATATATATATATATATATATATATATATATATATATATATATATATATATATGTACACAGTAAAGCTTGGTGAAACTTTTAAATCCAGAGAGTGCATTTCTTTAATTTATCTTATCTGTATATATAAGTATATATATATATATATATATATATATCCATGTGTGTATATATATATAATAAAAAAGCACAACATTATTGCCAATACTACTTTTCAAGATGATCAGTTTATTTTTTTTAGCTTTTAGAAATGTTTTAGGTAAAAAATAAAACTTTTTTTAAATGTTGTTTTTTTTTTTACTTGCAGTACAAATGATTATCGTTACTACAGCCTGACTGTCTGTAGGGATTACATTTTGGCATGGATATAGTACTTTTTTCAAGATGCACAATTTTCAAAAAAGCAAGTTTATCTATTTTTAGTTTTCAAGATATAAAAGTTCAAAAGACACATCTGTTATAATTACTGAGCATGCAAACTTAAAAAAAGAATAAAATAACATTTTTATTTACATTTGCATTAAAGATTATCCAGATAATTGTATTATGAACAAACACATTTGCGGTACAAAATTGTTATATATTTTTTTCACATATGTTCAGCAGATGTTTTTTTATGCAGCTTTTCTTGAAAATATATCACACTTGCATGTCATTACGTATAAAGGGCTAGATTACAAGTGACGCGCTAACTTTTGGGTTTGCTTGTCGGGTTTGCGGGGCTGAAACCATTGTGTAAAGGGTAGTGCGTTAAAATAAAGTTGCACTGGACACAACATAAATACATTTAACATTACAGTTAAACTCAGATAAACACTATCTGATAAAAAATATTCACATACATATATTAAAAAAGTTATAAGGGTTAAAATCTATATGGTGGTATATGACACAGTGTTTGACTGCAAAGGGCTGTAATGTATATATACATACATATACATGTTTAAATATGTGTATGTATGTATGCATATATATATATATATATATATATATATGTGTGTGTGTACAGATGTATTAATGTATATGTGTTTTACTGTATATTTACTGTACATATATCACATTCCAATGTTCCTCACATACAGGATAAAGTCATTTTTATTGAAAATATATATTTCTATATATATGTATATACCTATACCTGTATATCTATTCCTATAGATATATAGATATATAGATTTATATATATTTTATATTAACAGTATTTATATTAACAGTATCATATATATATATATATATATATATATATATATATATATATATATATATATATATATATATATATATATATATATATATATTTAATTAAAATGATTTTTTTTTTAAGAACATAGAAATGTAAAATGTGCATAACGCGATTCATATTTCATGATTTAAGTCTAACTTGATGTCGGGTTAACATGAAGAATTACTAATCTTACATTGCATTATTTAAATATTACATATAAAGTATTACAAAATATTAATAATAATTACCCAAAATTATTATACATACTGTAAATATATACAGTATATACATACAGAAAGAGAAGCACACTCTCAGGAATGAACACCAGGTCAATAACTTGTTAGCATTTTCCATGGCAATTTGCCAAGTGGCCAATGATGCTTTTCACAGAGAAGAACTTTCCTGATGTATATCAATCTTATCCCGCCTAGTGTGTGTGTGTGTATATATATATATATATATATATATATATATATATATATATATATATATATATATATATATATAGTCCATAAAGAGTTGACAAAGAAACTATGATAGCTAACTGTTGAACAGTACCAATCATTAAAAGGATATAAAAGAGTATTGAGGGCACAGGGTGTACCATGGAGCACTTTCAAAACCATCATCAATAAGTGGATACAATGTGATACTACAGAGGCATTGCAAAGATCAGGACAATCCTCTAAAAGGTGATGAAATGATGAATAGAAAACTTATCAGAGAGGATATCAAGAGACCAACAACAACACTGAAGGAGCTACAAAAATTTCTGTCAAGTTCCAGACACTCCTTGCATGTGACCACCATCTATCGTATTCTGCACATGGTCTATCTGGTAGCTTGGCAAGACTGAAACCCTTTCTGACTAAAGTGAAGATCCATACCCGTTTAAGTTACGCCAAAAGATTATTTCAGTTACCCCAAACCATGTGGGAAATGTGCTATGGTCTTATAAGACAAAGGTTTTGACCCAGATTGTATTCTATAGCAAGACAAAAGAAATGTCTTATAATTACTGTCCCTTTTATGGTGCTGATGCTTATACATCCAGACCTACACACACACACATATCATCATCATCATCATCATTATCGTCATCATCATTTAACCCTAATGAATATCCTATTGCAAGATATAACATGAAATTAAGATACCTCATAAAGACATTATAAATATCATGGTTGTGCTCTGTCCTAAACCAGAAAGTCCATTCAGTTACTCTACTAGGTCTTAGTGTTTTGTCATGTAATGGTGTTAGTTTTTGAAAATATCATGTGTGGCACTGGCAAACGCTCTCTTTGATTGACAGTCAGTTTGTTTGTGTGTGCCATTGTGTGTATGAGTCTTAGTGACACTGCATTGTAAGTGTATGTTAGTTTTAATTTGTGTGTGTCTATTTGTGTGTGTGTGTTAGTGTCTATTTGTGTGTGTTTAGTGTGTATTTGTGTGTGTATGTGTGTTATTGTATATTTGTGTGAGTGTTAGTGTGTATTTATGTGTGTGTGTTAGTGGGAAATATTTTGTGTTTTAGTGTGTATTTGTGTGTGTGTTAGTATTTGTTTGTGTGTGTGTATTAGTAAGTATTTGTGTTTGTTAGTGAGTAGTTGTGTGTGCTAGTGAGTAGTTGTGTGTATTTGTGTCTGATAGTGTGTATTTGTGTCTCTGTGTTAGTGTTTTATTGTGTGTGCATGTTAGTGTATGTGTGTGTGTGTTTTAGTGTGTATTTGTGTGTTTGTTAATGTGTATGTGTGAGTGTGTTAGTATTTGTGTGTATGAGTGTGTTAGTGTGTATTTGTGTGTGTGTCAGTATGTATTTGTGTGTGTGTGCTTAAGGGTGTGTTTTAGTGTGTATTTGTGTGTGTCTTAGTGAGTATTTGTGTGTGTGCTAAGTCTTTATGTGTGTGGGCATCATCACAAGAAAGCTGCAGAGGCATAGGACTGGAGAAAAGATGACAGGGGAAAGGTTAAGCGCCAGATCATATAAACTTCACCATATAAGAGTTATAAGTTATGTTTTTTTCATGCCAACCCTCGCAGGGGATGCCCTGGTGGAATTATTGTATAAAGGGGTTTTAAATATTTTGAGTGTTTTAAAAAAATCTTGCCACCTTCTAGTTTTCAAGAAAAAACTGTAAGATCTGAAGCAAGAAAATATTTACAGAATTATACTAGGATTAGAGAGACAATTTCATATAAGCCCATGGAACATGCTTTGTATTTTGTATTAATAAGTACAATTTCTAAGTGATATTTGCACATCCAGTGTATTTAAATTAAATTTTACGCTGTGCATATTTAATAAGATTTATTCCTTTACATTATGTTTTTGATAAAATATGATTTTTGGTGAAGAATTTTGTTACGATTTTTGATGCACCTTAACAATACAATTTCCTGCATATTTTTGTGTGAATGGTTTCAATTATTCAATTAGTAAAATTTTTAAAATATGAATATTATTGTGCACTTTTGTAAAGTATGCATCTCCTCCTATATGAAAATGCAGCCTCTTAGCAAGACATCCTGCTTTCAGGGTAAAATGGGGCTTTAGATCATTCCACCAGGGAACTAGAAGTACTGGCGAGCTACAACGTCTGAAATACATTTTCCCTCAGGCTTCAGATCGCTGCTGGCGCAGATGTACATGTCAGAGGTCCCCATATCATCTGTGGTGGACATGCCCGAAAATTAATAAGTTCTGGTGTGACATACACGCCATGATTGGTAAAATCTTAGAATGCAAACTTAACTTGGATCCATTAATGTACTTATTTAATGTCATCCCTTACTTGCCCTCTAAACAGCGCAAAGCTCTCTTACAATTAGCAATCTGCAGCGCTAAACAAGTAATTCCACGGTTGTGGAAGTCAGAATCTCCCCCAACACTGAAGATGTGGGTCACACAAATGAATACCAACCTGAAGCTGGAAAGATATTATTACTACTCGATGGATAGATTAGATTTTTATGTTGAGATAATGTTCTACTGGGAAACTAATTATGTGTTTAGGAGGGATACACCACAATAGAATGTGGTATGAATGGTTACCTGGGTTATTAAAGGCAATGTTCGAGCTGATACCTAGATACCCAGCATAGAGGACCCCCATGGGAGGGGGCTCATATTAAAAGGTCCAGCGACTAAGTGCAACCCCCATGCTTATGCTTTCTTTTATTCAAGAGCCTGACCGCTCTCAATAATTAGCTTTGCGTTTAATAGCACAGGGTTCACCCCCCTAACCTAAACATACCCCTAAAGGTTGAATCTATTTATGGTAACTCACCGCTGCCTAAAGTAGTAAGACAAAGGTATGAAGCAACTCTGTACACATAAATATGTATAACTACCCTGACCGATTGTATTACTTATAAATGAAACTCACTGTATGTATAAGGATTCTGTCACATCACAGCTTAGTTTTTCTTTTTTATTTTAATGTTGTTATGTTAGTTTAAAGAAGGTTTCAGATAATACAGATTGACCACATACGATGCAATTACTTTGGTGATGTATACAAAAGAATATTGCAGTTCTCATGACCATGATATTTTATCATCTGTATTTTGTTTCCTGTACCGTGGGAAAACCTCAATAAAAAGTTTATACGGAAAAAAAAAGAAGTACTGGCGAGCAATTCTTTAATAATCTCGACATCCCAGAGACCTTTAGATCATCAAGACCATAACCTTTACATGAGGTCTCCACCCGCGCTAAACCGACTTATGCAAATTTAGATTTATTAAAGGGATAGTCTAGTCAAAATTAAACTTTCATGATTCAGATAGAGCATCCAATTCTAAGCAGCTTTCTTATTTACTCCTATTATCAATTTTTCTTCGTTCTCTTGGTATCTTTATTTGAATGTAAGCTTAGGAGCCGGCCTATTTTTGGTTCAGAATATGGGTAGCGCTTGATGATTGGTGGCTACATTTAGACACTAATCAGAAAGCGCTACCCAGGTGCTGAACCAAAAAAGGGCTGGCTCCTATGCTTACATTCTTGCTTTTTCAAATAAAGATACCAAGAGAGCCAAGAAAAATTGATAATAGGAATAATTTAGAAAGTTGCTTAAAATTGCCTGCTCTATCTGAATCATTAAAGTTTAATTTTGACTAGACTATCCCTTTAAGTGACATGGTACTCAAAAATGTTCTCAGCTGAAAAAAACAACTTTTTCTTTAGGAAGTTGCTCTGTCAACCAGTGAGCTGTAGATTTCCAGGAATCAGTTTACATAATCATACACTTACTGTTAATTTCTCTTTAAATTTAAACAATTTTTACTTTAATCTTTCTCATATACCTGATCATATTATTATCTATAATGGTAATGGCCCAGGCCTGTTCTCCTTTTATAGCTGGCAGTAAAGTCCCATCAAGTCTATAATTAACCTTTTGCATCCTAAATGCATTATTTTTCCCTTTGTGGTGTTAAATCCTCCTTTTTTTTAATGGCTTTTATTGAGGTTCAAATTACAACATAATACAAACCAAGCAATTGATACAATCCAGACATCTGAAGTATGGTTTTGGAAAAACAAGGAGACATAGAAAATCGAGCTGCTTACTTTAATCATATTTTGATGTTAAAATCTCATAACTTAACATGATCGTAGGAAGCATTACGTATTAGCCTTCCAAAAGTTGTGATTTTTACCAGACATTTCCTGAGTTCTAAACATCAGCAAATCTAAACTGTATTGAACCTCTAGAATAGATTTTTAAAATGAAATCATTCATTTTAATTATCACTTCTCATTTAATCTTCTCTTTCTGAAAAAACTCTGATAAAACACATAGGGCCAGATAACAAGTGTTTTGTAAAACAAAAAAGTCTCACAAAACACATCAAAAATGTATTACAAAGTACAGTTACACTTATAATAACACCATCTAATTACAATTATTAAAAACAAATTGCATAAAAAAGTTACAAGGTCTCAAAGATATGAGGTCTCAGGTGTTAGAAAAAAAGGAAGTCACAGGGCTTTAACATTGATAGACACACATATACATCATCTCTAAAGATGGATATGTATGTATATATAAATGTCTATATATGTGTATCTTAGTGCCCAGACGCCATTGAAGTAAGTTTTTCCCTTACCTTGGGGTTCAGCAATTGTAGCCTCTCCCGCATTGACCTAACACAGCTGACGGTTGCCACACACACACCCTAATTTCAATCAAACAGAAAGTTTTTTGAGCACCTCTGACTTGATCATATGTAGATATGAGCACAGGCATTTGGGGACTACCTTGCCATTAGTTCACATTGTGTACATATGTATATATGTATTTATATGTGTATATATGTATTTACAGATGTATATACACATATAAACACATAAATATATTTGTATACATATATTGACATAAATATATGTGCATTGGATCTCTTTGTAAGTAGACAAAAACATGAAAAAGCATATTTATGCAATATTCATATTTAATAGTGTTATGCAGTGTATTTACTGTAAATATTTCATATTCCAATGTTCTGCACATAGCAGAATATATTCTATGTATATTTAAATAGATATTCCTATATATATATATATATATATATATATATATATATATATATATATATATATATATATATATATATATATATATATATATATATATATATATAAATATATATATATATATACCCACTATATAATCATGTATATATATATATATATATTGTACCAAATGTATGAATAAATAGAACATATGCTTCTATGTGAAAAACATTGGAATGTGAAATATTCATATTTTCATGTTAGGTTAGTGCACCTGAGAATATGCAATCGGGTTTGCGTATGTGTAGGGTGTTTTTTTCCCACTTTATTTGCTCAATTGACTTCTATGGTGGAATAGGTTATTGCATGCACAATATTGTAAGTTTGTCTTTTTGCACATGTTGGGTTAGCACAAGAGCGATAACTTTATACTTTGAACTCATAAAACAAGCACAACCCGACGCATGCTTCTAGCGTAATTAGCGCTCTAGTGAAAGTGATAAATAACGCTCAACTCGTAATCTTAAAATGTTGTATCATCAGACTTTACCTTAAAGCCCACTACCCTTATTACTGAGAAATATGTTAAACCAAGAGCTTCTATACAAATATAAAAAATTCTAGGTTTTCCAATGAGTAACATTTTTTTTTTATTCATACAACTAAGATGTCTTACAACCATTCACAGGCTATTGCAGAATTTTCTTTGGTATACACTAGTTTTGTTAAAGGCACTAATAAATGTGTTTCCTATAAATGTATACCAAATGACTTTTTATACCTACTGCAGAGCATTAAATGTGAGAAATATTGTCCTTCGTATTTATGTTTGTATTTTAAATAGCTGGCTTTGCTCATTAAAACCATCACCTATTGTTCTCGAAGGCATGTCCATATAAATGGGCTGAGCCTGCAAGTAAATCAGACTGTTATGTAATGTTATCTATGCCTAAACGCAAAGCCTAATAATTAGGTATTGAAACATTAATACAAGCTGGTGGGTTCAATGAGCTTAATTTGCTATTTCAGATCCAAACAAATCTCTCATATTTTTAAACATGCTAATTTAAATAATTTACATATATGTCATACTCATATGTAAAATATATAGATATATTCTATGGATTATTTAGAATATTTTACAGTATGTTTATTCATTTTTAATAATTTATATTACATTTTTAAATATTTTATATGTAATATTCCTATAATGCGCCTTAAGAATACAAAGTTCTCATGTGCATTAACCCGACTGCGTTAAGATCTAAATTCAGAAACAAGATTCCCAAAATACATATTTTACATTCCTATGTTCTTCACATAGAACATTTTTTACTGATACTGTTCATATAAAATACATATATATACCTATATATCTATAGGAATAGATATGCAGGTATAGGTATATACACATATATAGAAATATGTATTTAAGAATAAAAAGAACATTATCCTGTAAGTAAAGAACATTGGAATGTTAAATATGTACAGCAAATATACAGTAAAACACATAAATATATATGTACACACACACATACAGTACATATATATATATATATATATATATACATACAGTATATATATATATATATATATATACAGAAAGAGTGTGAAAAAGGCACTGAATTTATCAATACCTAGTCCTCAAAAAAAGTGCTGCCTTACAACCTAACTGTGATGTACAATATTCCCCAGTATATTGTATCACTGTAAAGACAAAAAATAGAAAAGAAAGGATAGTGTATAGGCACAAAAGATAGAGGAAACTTACAGGTAGATTACAAGTTGTGCGTTCGTCTTATAACGCTGAAAAAATGCTAATTTCAGCGTTAAAACAGCACAGCAGCCATTACAAGTAATTACTTGTCGGTATAGCCTACAAAAACTACCAATAGCCCTTAAAAGGGCCTTTTGTAGGGCATTGCCCTAATTAAACAGCTCTTTTACCGTTAAAAAAATACAAAGACCCCCCCAACAGTAAACCCACCACCCAACCAACCCCCAAAAATAAAAAAAACTAACTCTAACAAAAACCTAAGATACCCATTGCCCTTAAAAGGACATTTAGCTCTTTTGCATTGCCCTGAAAAGCGTCAGGATTTTGACTAGTTGTACTCTGGTTATAGGACCAACATACAGGACTTGTGTGAACGCTGGACTCCTAAATGACTTGAGAGGAGCACTCGGTGCATTGTATTTATATGTGCATTAAATACCTCATAACTATTGAGGTTAACCATTGTAAACAATTTAAAAACAAGTGTGTGTTTTACTAAATAAAGAGACAAGATTGCACTATTTTTTGTTCCCTGTTTTTGCATGATATCACAGTGGATAAATGGAACACAAGCCTGAGAACCTGTTGGTATATAAAGTGGATTTGCCTGGTGTCTATTAGAGGTACTATAGTGTGAGTAGATTCCCAATTGGGACCAGTTAACCCTTCATACATTTCTCATATGGACTATCGTGTTTTTTTTCACTACAGTTTTATTCTTTAATTTTGTATTATTTTTGTTATACAATTATACCTTAACTGTTATATAATTTTATTACTGGAGAAGTTTTTTATGTTTTAATTATTTATTGCTGTTGTATAATCATATTTCTCTGCTTGCTATTACCTTGCAGGTGTGATAGATTAAATTATTTATTTATTTAACTCTTATTTAGAGACTGATATTTAAGTTTGTAAGTAGACAGTCTTCTTGATATTGGAAGAAGAAAGTGTTGGAAATGGTGGCACTGTGTCACCTCCAGGGAACCAAGTTGCCCACGTCCTCTGAGTCATCCTTTAACCTCCAAAATAAAAGAGCTCACAATAGTGTAGCAGATTTCAGACATTGGGGCTTATCTATCAAGCTCCGAATGGAGCTTGATGCCCCGTGTTTCTGCAGGCTCGCCAGAAACAGCAGTTATGTAGCAGCAGTCTAAAGACCGCTGCTCCATAACCCTGTCTGCTCTGATGAGGCGGGCAGGAATCGTCGGAATTCAACCCGATCGAGTATGATCGGGTTGATTGACTCCCCCTTGCTAGCGGCTGATTGGCTGCGAGTCTGCAGGGGGCGGCGTTGAACCAGCAGCTCTTGTGAGCTGCTGGTGCAATGCTGAATACGGAGAGCGTATTGCTCTCCGCATTCAGCGAGGTCTTGCGGACCTGATCCGCACTGTCGGATCAGGTCCGCAAAACCTATGATACTACATAGGCCTCAATGTGGTAGGTGCACAAACTGGTTATACTCACGAGATTGCAGTTAAAATAAGCCTTTTATTAAAATCATCACAAAGGTGTCTTCGGGTGCAGCTTCAGGTTTTATTTAAAATACAGCTCAAATCGTTTCGGATAAAAGTAGCCTTTATCAAGATCATAAAATTAAAACAATTTCTGGAACAAATGGTTATATTGGCTCTCAGGTAACATTGGTTTCGTGCATACACCACCTTAAAGGCCTGTAAGACAGGATAAAAATCAGCAAGCCTATTTTCTTTATTTTCTTGATGCAAAGTTTTGTACATGGAAATTAAATATCTGTGTTCCCCTGTGGGTAGTATTGTTAACTATTACTTGAAGTCAGTAGAGAGCATGACAAGCAGACTTATTGTTAGCTTATTCTCAAACCACTCTACAACTGTTCTAGTAGAGCATGTTGGTCCTCAAACCCAAGAGGATAAAACTCCACTTACTAAAGCAGAATTACATTCTCATCCATCTTAGGAAAACAATGACAACCATCCTCAAACAGTATATGAAGGAAGAGTTGGAGGACCTTAATAAGGAAGGTAGCAACTTGCGGTTTTAGGATGAACTGTTAGAGGAAGGAAAATACACAATAGGTAGTGCAGGATCAGCTGGAAGACTTTGAAAACCAAGCTTTGGGACAACATTTAAAAATTAGAGGAGTGCCAGAACAATCTATGATGTTACATGATTTGGGCTAGATTACAAGTGGAGTGCTAATTTATTGCACACCTGTAAACAGGCAAATAGGCCCGTTTACGGGCACATGATAAATAACCAGCAATTACAAGTGGCTGGTTATTGCTACCAAGAGCTCACGATAACAATTAGTGCTCAGAAAATTAACCAGAGGTTTTCTAAATGTCCCCCAATTGCCCCCAAAACACACTGTAGTAATCTATATTAAAAAAATAAAAAAGTTGCATGATTATTTTTTTAATAAAGTAACTGCATGAAGAAGTTATAAGCAGCTAAAGTTGTCGGGTGTAGGGTGTGAGAAAAAAAAATGGCACTGAAAACTGCATGTCCCCTGTATATATATACAGGGAGTGCAGAATTATTAGGCAAATGAGTATTTTGACCACATCATCCTCTTTATGCATGTTGTCTTACTCCAAGCTGTATAGGCTCGAAAGCCTACTACCAATTAAGCATATTAGGTGATGTGCATCTCTGTAATGAGAAGGGGTGTGGTCTAATGACATCAACACCCTATATCAGGTGTGCATAATTATTAGGCAACTTCCTTTCCTTTGGCAAAATGGGTCAAAAGAAGGACTTGACAGGCTCAGAAAAGTCAAAAATAGTGAGATATCTTGCAGAGGGATGCAGCACTCTTAAAATTGCAAAGCTTCTGAAGCGTGATCATCGAACAATCAAGCGTTTCATTCAAAATAGTCAACAGGGTCGCAAGAAGTGTGTGGAAAAACCAAGGCGCAAAATAACTGCCCATGAACTGAGAAAAGTCAAGCGTGCAGCTGCCAAGATGCCACTTGCCACCAGTTTGGCCATATTTCAGAGCTTCAGCATCACTGGAGTGCCCAAAAGCACAAGGTGTGCAATACTCAGAGACATGGCCAAGGTAAGAAAGGCTGAAAGACGACCACCACTGAACAAGACACACAAGCTGAAACGTCAAGACTGGGCCAAGAAATATCTCAAGACTGATTTTTCTAAGGTTTTATGGACTGATGAAATGAGAGTGAGTCTTGATGGGCCAGATGGATGGGCCCGTGGCTGGATTGGTAAAGGGCAGAGAGCTCCAGTCCGACTCAGACGCCAGCAAGGTGGAGGTGGAGTACTGGTTTGAGCTGGTATCATCAAAGATGAGCTTGTGGGGCCTTTTCGGGTTGAGGATGGAGTCAAGCTCAACTCCCAGTCCTACTGCCAGTTTCTGGAAGACACCTTCTTCAAGCAGTGGTACAGGAAGAAGTCTGCATCCTTCAAGAAAAACATGATTTTCATGCAGGACAATGCTCCATCACACGCGTCCAAGTACTCCACAGCGTGGCTGGCAAGAAAGGGTATAAAAGAAGAAAATCTAATGACATGGCCTCCTTGTTCACCTGATCTGAACCCCATTGAGAACCTGTGGTCCATCATCAAATGTGAGATTTACAAGGAGGGAAAACAGTACACCTCTCTGAACAGTGTCTGGGAGGCTGTGGTTGTTGCTGCACGCAATGTTGATGGTGAACAGATCAAAACACTTGCAGAATCCATGGATGGCAGGCTTTTGAGTGTCCTTGCAAAGAAAGGTGGCTATATTGGTCACTGATTTGTTTTTGTTTTGTTTTTGAATGTCAGAAATGTATATTTGTGAATGTTGAGATGTTATATTGGTTTCACTGGTAAAAATAAATAATTGAAATGGGTATATATTTGTTTTTTGTTAAGTTTCCTAATAATTATGCACAGTAATAGTCACCTGCACTCACAGATATCCCCCTAAAATAGCTAAAACTAAAAACAAACTAAAAACTACTTCCAAAAATATTCAGCTTTGATATTAATGAGTTTTTTGGGTTCATTGAGAACATGGTTGTTGTTCAATAATAAAATTAATCCTCAAAAATACAACTTGCCTAGTAATTCTGCACTCCCTGTATATTTATGTGTTAATATGTGTATAAAACACTTATTAACACATAAATATATATGTATATATTCAAATACAAAGTGTGGTGTGTTTGCACTCACCAACTGTTTCCAACTGCCAGGGTGCACACAACCTGATTTGATTTGTTGCGTTTTGTTGGTGGGTTCAATAGGCTTATAAATGTTTGTTTTTTGCACTATTTGATTGTCAGAAGAAGGAATTGTTTGTATTCCGAAATGTCACATTAATAAAAGAATTTGCTTAAGATGACCAAAGTTCAGTGAGTGTTTTATACGAAGTTATGTTTTATACATTCTTATACATATATATTTACACTTTGCTGCCCATCTCTGCGTGACTTAGCCCCTTTACTGCGCTAGTTCTCATGTCTTGTCTCACGGCACGAAAACGAGGCTCCCATTGGAGTCTATGGAAGTGCGCTCTAGTAAGCACAATGCTTCCATGCCGCGCATTCACATTGCCCCTAACTTGTAATAACAGTGCACATTTGCGTGCACTGGTATTACTAAGTTGCTCGCAAAAATCGCTTTCGAGGAAGCAATATTTTGTGCTCAACGTGTAATCTGGCCCTAATGGCAGAAACTGTTCCAATTGCTTTTAGACAGGTGATTTTATTTTAAACATAGCTCAGTGCCCACTTTTCTCAAGAAACCTGGATATAATGCTGCCAAGAGAAATAATAGTGAGACTTCAAAACTTCAAAGATTAAGAAAACATTACTGCAGCTGTAAGGGAAGAATATTCCCTGAATACGAATTGTCCATCCCTCTAATTAATCATTTTAAATCACACATTCCCTCTAGATTTTGCTTAAACTAAATTAAAGGTTTCCCAGATTCTAAATTATTTGAACCTTTGAGTCAGTTTATAGTCTCTGAACTTTTGGAATGAGATATTTGTACTCACTTTTGTTCATCCAGCGATCTGGAAAACAGATGTTCAATGTTTACATTATTACATGGAGAATATAAAAAGTACAGACTCAACTGATTCATATGCTGTATAAAATGTGATGCTTTGATATAAAAAGTTTGTTACCAATTATTTTGGATTTTAAGTTCCAGAGGTTGGGTATAAGTGATTTATATTACCTTTACTTCTAGTCCAATGATGGAGGTAACATATATAGAGCATGTGTTATATTATGCTATACTTTTGCAAAAAAGATTAAATTAATGGATTTGTCTACAGAGAATAAACAAAATGTCACATAAATGCGCCATCCACTGTTGTAAGAAACCTTTAAAAATGTTTCTTGAAGAACAATGCTACACCTGGAAAATCTATTTGAAAATGTTCCACTGTGATGCTGAGTATATAGGCTATGCAAAAGAACAAAATAAATCAAGCTATCCCTGAGTTGGTAGAGAGGTTAGACAGCAGTGATCTAAGGCTTACATAAATGGAGAGATTATTTTTGTTATGTTAAATATTACTGGTTCACTGTTTGTCTTAAAGGGACACTGAACCCAAATTTTTTCTTTCGTGATTCAGATAGAGCGTGCAATTTTAAGCAACTTTCTAATTTACTCTTATTATCAAATTTTCTTCATTCTCTTGGCATCTTTATTTGAAATGCAAGAATGTAAGTTTAGATGCCGGCCCATTTTTGCTGAACACACTGTGTTGTTCTTGCTGATTGGTGAAAAAATTCACCCACCAATAAACAAGTGCTTTCCATGGTCCAGAACCAAAAAAATAGCTTAGATGCCTTCTTTTTCAAATAAAGAAAGCAAGAGAACGAAGAAAAATTTATAATAGGAGTAAATTAGAAAGTTGCTTAAATTTGCATGCTCTATCTGAATCATAAAAGAAAAAAATTGGGTTCAGTGTCCCTTTAAATATCCTTAAATGCTGGGCTGTACCCCCTGCATTACAGAAAATCAATCAAGGACCTTTTTTATATATGATAAATAAAAATTCCCTTATAGTAATAATTTAAAAAAATAGGTTAATCAAACGGCAAAAATATAGAAGTATGTTAATGCCTTGGAAATTCAGAATCAAACAATGGTCTCTAACACCTCCCCCCAAATGATTCCTGTATGACCGATCCCAGAAAGTATACTACTCCATAGTACACTACACCACACCTCTTCCTTTTGGCATGTAGACTCCTGCAGAGCACCATTTTCTGTCCCATGTTATCTGCAGTGCATATGCTTCCAGATGGAAACACCAGAAGACAACGGTCTGTGCTGTCACTGTTATGCAGACAGCATTAAAATATACATCTCTTTCAAGCTTAGAGTTCCAATAGAAATGATCAATAAAAGCCTTGATGTTTTCCTGAGGATGTAGGAGTCTTAGATGATTAAATATAAACCATAATAAAACAGAGGTACTTGTTATAGGAGATTTTAAAAATGGTCAAAGAGACCCACAATGCAATAAAAAACAGAATGAAATGTTAACTAAAAATTGCATAAACATTATAATAAATTATTTTATAAACTGATACAACCCCAATTTATGAGAGAGATGATATTTGGAAATATATTTCTAAATGTGTCTGCTGTTAACCCAAGAACTGTAAGAAAAGTTATACAGATTTATTTAGTAAAGGGAAAGCTAAATAATCTAAATTTCAAGAGCGTAAAAAAAAAAAAAACATCTGGAGGTGGGTCTTCAATGGCAATGACTATTTCAGTATCAGAAACCATTAGTAGTAACCTTATACAAAGAAGTATGAAGTCTTGGAAACTATTTTTTATTTTTATTTATTGAGGTTAAAAAGCATACAGAGAAAAGCAAGGTTACATTGTACACATGGTCAGCATGTTGATGTGAAACATTCAAGTTTCAACATATAGCATAGTATACTGGAGCTTAAAGGGACACTAAACCCAAACATTTTCTTTCATGATTCGAGTAGAGAATATAATTTTAAACAACATTCCAATTTACTTCTATTATCTAATTTGCTTCAATCTTTAGATATTCTTTGTTTGAGAAATAGCAATGCAGAAGGGTAAGCCAATCACATGAGGCATCTATGTACATCAACCAATAAGCAGCTACTGAACCTATCTAGATATGCTTTTCAGCAAAGTATATCAAGAGAATAAAGCAAATTAGATAATAGAAGTAAATTAGAAAGTTGTTTAAAAGTGCATGCTCTTTCTAAATCATGAAAGAAAAAAGTTGTGTCTCATGTCCCTTTAAGTAGCATATTGATAGAAAGTTTAAACAAAATGCGTCTAATATAACATAACATAGATATAAGATATAATATTCTTGAATATAAGCACGCCTGAGCCTAAGTAACCAACATATAGAATTAGTGGCAAACTTCTTTTACGATTATATTTTCATATTTTGCTATTTCCCATTGTAGTGAATGGTTACACTGGGACCATACATGTTTAAAGTATTAATAACTGGGAATAGTATTATCAGAATTCTGGGTGAAAGGGGTAAATTGAAAGAAATAGAAGCAGAGTACTAAACACTGTCACCAGTAGTAGGTAGTGTATAAATCAAAATAATTTTCCCCTGTAAGTCTGTATATAAGCTGTAGCTTCTATAATTAAAGCGTCTATATAAAAATTTTAGGGGTAAAAAACATCTATGGGATATATATATGAAGTATGATATATAGGATTAAATAGGTCTATCCATATTAGATATGATTGGATATGAGATTTATATTAGTCTTGTTCTCTATCTACTTGTTCTGATATGTCTTTTGCAAGGACATCAAGGTATTCTAGTGCACTATATATATATATATATATATATATATATTATGCTCAGCGGTGGGCTTCTTTAAAGGAACATAAGAGTAAAAAAAATAGGAATTCGTTGTTAGAAATAAGAGTAAAATAACTTTTAGTATACTATACTATGAGGAGTCCCAATTGGTTTTTGAAAAGTAAACTGGAAGGTCTAAAAATGATATTAATATAGGACTCAGTATTATCTACTGCTTATCATCCAATATGGCAATATAAATAGAGGCCCATTTATCAAGCTCCGTATGGAGCTTGAAGGGCCGTGTTTCTGGCGAGCCTTCAGACTCAAAAAATAGGAATGTCCAGCACGGAAGGCACAGTATGCACGCCACAGGGGCACCACAAACCCCCAAAGATATGCAAAAAATCCAAAGATGTGGCAGCACAACAAAATTTATTATGAACACACTATGTGTTCAAAATAAATTTTGTTGTGTTGCCACATCTTTGGATTTTTTGAGTCTTCAGACTCGCCAGAAACAACACCTGCTGGTGCAATGCTGAATACGGACAGCGTATTGCTTTCCACATTCAGCGAGGTCTTGCAGACCTGATCCGCACTGTCGGATCAGGTCCGCAAGACCTTTCATAAATAGGCCTCATAGGCTCAACTTAGGCTAAATATAGTAGGATCAGATCTAGGTGTGGTCTAGACAATATACTTAGTGGCGACCAGTTGATATATTTGGAAGGATAACCAAAATGTGATTAGTAGTGGGATATGTCTATCACCCAATGGCATTCAGAAAATAGTCTCCCAGAAATAAATAGTATATATATATATATATAGAGCTAGAGGGGGTTGTTATCCTTATCTCCCTGGAATAAAATAAGATAAGAATATTAGCCATGTCATCTCGACCACTGACAACAGGGCAATGTTATTGGGCTTAAGACATCTAATAGTGGCATATTTACCAGGAAAGAGTAAGGACTATATAAGGGTCTATCTGTGCGAGTCAACAATTGTACTGAGGCTGAAGATCTGTGCAGTTAAAGCGGATATATACATAGAACAGTGAACCCAAAACATATTTAGAGCATATATAAACTTAAAACAGTGAACCTAAAACAGAGATCCAAACAGAACTCTCTCAGAGACAGTGTATGAATATAGTTGAGCAAATTTATCTTCATTTTAAAGAAAACAAACACTTCTATAGGTCTTAATGCAGCAGATACCTTTGTCACGTAGAACTATTTAGCTTAATACAAAAGTTTAACCATATAGAGAATGAGTCTTCAATATATCCAAAACCAAGTATGTACTGTCAGATAGAGAAGTACTTTACAGGTGACTAGCTAGCCAGCCATCATAAAAAATAATTACTGTGTTATGGCAGCTTATAAATGGTAGGGGGACTCCACTAAGAATAGAGAGCATAGATGGTGTAAAATAATAGCACATAGTACGTTAAATGTATAGTCCCACCTATATCACTAGCCACCAAAACATATAATTACATTCAGGTCTGGACTTGGATGCATGAATAGTTGCGTATATAAAACATTGGGGGCAGGTTATGCCAAAGGGCAGAATCTATTGCAATTATATTTAACCTTCTTCATAATAAGTCAAGTTCAGTGTAGGGCTGATTAAAGATCCTTCATATTTGTGATATTGAAGTGGAAACAAGTCTCTCCAAGCAGAGCTGAAGAGTGACATCACATTAGTATCTACAGGGTTGCTAGTGTTGGAGATGTAGTTCAAATCAAAATGGATCCTCGTACATTTTTCTAGGGCAGTAGCTCTCATTTTGTTAGGAAGATTCTCAATCAGAAGGTAAAAATATGGAATCCCCCATAAAGTATCTCCACACTTGGGAGTAGTCCCATGGCATTGAGCTGAGTGGTGAGGACTAGATCAAATGCCTGAAACTTTTAGTAACATGTCTGTCTGTGTGGGGATAGTGACATAGCTTGATACGTTCCCTGTTTCTGGGGCTGCCTCTGTGTTTCTGTTCTGCCAAGTGCTGTGCTTCGATGTTCACCCTTGCTTACACTGCCAAGACTTCAGTGCCGAGTCGCTGGAGGTAATAACCAGTGTTATCTGGGCTGTGAATAGAGGTGGAATGTGGATTGCATCTCTTTGTTCTGGATTGGTATTATTAACTCCTTGGGTCAGTGTCTTTATGAGGGAAGACAGTAGAGTTGTCATGCTCGATCTCAAGTTGTGTATGTGCAGATTTACAAGCTACTGGATACGCTGTTCCCAGGCTTCTAATGCCTCCATAATGGCAGAAGCCTCGATGTATAGTCACGTCTTGTAGCTTGTAGTAGGCCAACTTCTACTTGTATTGCATTTAGGGCTGTAAATGCAAGTGCAAGGAAGTTATAAAAGGCTCATGAGAACCCTATTTGTTTATTCTTTAAAAGATGTCTTGTTCCTGACCTTGGCTTGTTTCCTGGACTTTAATTCTTGCCTGTGTTGTCTGTTCCTGACTAACAATCTGGCTCCCGACCCTTGAATTCTTCTGCTTTCTCCCTGTTCCACATGACACAACTACGGACCGATTTACTGGTTCCTGACATTGGTTTAAATTCTCCTCATTATCGCTTTGACACTCTTGATTGATTTCTGATAACTTCTTCAGCTACTAACCTAGGCTTGTTCTTGACTACTGCTAAGGCGAATCCAGAAAACTATAAAGGTAACTCCTCTCTCTGCACATTTACAAAAGATCACAGAGTGCAAACAATGATATTTTTTCTCTTTCATTTCAGATTATATTAAGCCTTATACACAATTGTTACATCCCTTGGAAAAGTGACGATGCAATGAATGAAAGTCAAAAAACAAATGTATCTGAAAAGCCTATTATTGTCACTGTTTGGACTTCTCATCAACTAATTGTAATAATTTCATTATTGCACATTAGAACAATAACAATGGTAGTGAAAATAATGATTGGCCTATCATTAAAATATATCAGGAGTCCCAGTCTCATAATAACACAATTTCTGATAAATTCCCTAAATAAGGATAATTTTACACTGATGTAAAATATTTACATTATAAACCAATTCAACATAAAGATATTATTGAGGATAAAATGGAGACAATAACAAACTTGATATTATATGATGAAACATACTCAGAATACAGAGATTTTTTTTTTTTTTTTTTTAAATAAATTAGAAAATCATCATCTGTAATTTGCCTTGTTTATGGTACAATTATGTGATTACAAAGTTTCTCACACTTAAAGGGATATTAAACCCAAATTTTTCTTTTAGAATTCAGAAAGATCGTGCAATTTTAAGCAACTTACTAATTTACTCCTACTATCAAAAAATGTAAATTAAAAATCTGGGTTTCATATCCCTTTAAATGTAAATGTTGAAGAACGTCCTCTGTAACACATGAAAATGTATTTGATTTGATTTGATTTGATTAACATAATAAAGAACTACCTACCATTTGTAAATCTCATGAGCAAGTGATCAGAACTGAAGGTAATTTGTAAATGACTTATTCTGATATTGAAAGAAATGCCAGCGAAGAGGTAAACTAGAAAAATACTTTAAAATGTATCTTTTATTTTGAAATAAAATTTTTATTTTTTAAGAAAAAATAACCACTGCTTAACCACCTGAATGCTATTTGTATCTTGGTAGAACGGGATACTGGGCTTGATTGCTTAATCATTATATTGTCACATTTAATATGTGTTGTTTTTTTGCAGTATTTACATTTATTTTTTTGTCAAAGCATCATTAATGTTTTGGCGTTATCTTAAAACAATATGAAGACTACAGGTCTCTATTAGAATAACTTATGGTATCTTCTTATACTGTATTTTAAAAGAAATGAAACTTTAAAGTGAGAACCTGCTTCCTCACAACATGGTATATGCATAGAAGATATTCATTCAGATTGTGCCTTAGTGACCAGGCTTTTATAGAGGACGCACTTTCATGCATGCTAAGTTATCAAACTCCTAAACAGGATCCCACTTTCCTGAATATGAGTCCAATAATGTAGGCATGAGCACTGTAAAACACCCTGGTGTGAACCTGTTCTGCCTTAGTGTGCATAAAGGTGCGTCCTCTATAAAAACTTGGCCACAAAGACGCAATCTCATTTCATCATTTTCTATGCAGCTACCATAAAAAACAGAAATAACAAGTCTAAAGCTTATTCTTCCCAATAAAGCTAAAATCCCCTAATAACAACCCTATCTCCCAAGGGTTAAAAGTTAGCACAAACACAGACAAAGTAAGGGGTAGCGCTTAAAGCAAAAGGGAATAGACTGCTATAACTATCAAGCAAGATATAAATCCTTATAGATAATCAATATTTATTAAACAAGTGGATTACAAGTGAAGAGCTAAATTATCATTTTAAGCAATACAAATTCTGTAGTAGACTGTCCCTTTAAGTGCTCTGAGGTGTTGAATTTGTAAAGTCAAAACTGGTCTCAAAAAGGTGTTGAAAAGTATCTTGAAAATAGATTGTTATGACGAGAACCTTTTGCCTCCATAGCAAAATAGGGCTATTATCAAGGATCTGTTAGCACGATCACGGGTGCGCAAGAGAGCCGAGCCGAACATGCTCTATTGTAATTGCATTGAATTGAGAAGTGTCCTTTTCTGCCGAAAAAAGAATGTGATATTGACCCCAATGTTTGTAATAATATTCTACATCAAGTGCTAAAGTAATGTGCATGCTCCTGAGCATTCCTCAGTATGTTCTCATGGAAATGAGCTATTTCAACAATCAAATTTCTCTGATGAAGCGCATGTATGCATGCGCGAAACGCATCAGATAGTAGGGAGCACACTGCTTTACTTTTTTGGCTCTAATCCAATAAATTATTGGATCTAAACCATCTTTGGATTCAGCAAGAACAAGAGATAAATATGACTCATGCTACTTAATTTTTTTTTACTTTGTTATTATTTTTTTTAATCTTTGCATTTAAATCCTGACAAATAATGTCCAGTAATGGTTGTAGAACTGAGTTATCTATGCTAGGTTTTTATTCAGCTTCCCAATAATGTGTGTGGAGGAAACAAGGATTTGTTCTTTTAAGAATCTTCATCTGTCAATCAATTTGACAAAATGCCGGGCAGGAGAAATGCGCTTATCGTCGGAGTGCTCAAAAGGTAAAGATTTAAAAAAATAATGAAATTTAAAAAATTTGATGAATTAAACCCACCGTCATTTTGCAAAAGTTTATCCGATGCCGTGGGGCAGTTGAGTGAAGATGACCTTCACTTTAAACCCCCCAAAAAATTATTTCATGATTTAGGAAGAGCATGCAATGTTAAACAACTCTCCAATTTACTTCTATTATCTAGTTTGCTTCATTCTCTTGATATCCTTTGTTGAAAAGCATATCTAAAGAGGGTCAGTAGCTGTTGATTGGTGGCTGCGCATATATGTCTCTTGTGATTGGCTCACCCATGTGCATTACTATTTCTTCAACAAAGGATATCTTAAGAATGAAGAAAATTAGATAATAGAATAACATTTAAATGTTTAAAATTGTATTCTCTATCTGAATCATGAAAGAAAAATGATTGGGTTTCATGTCCCTTTAAGGATGGTTTTGTTGTGCTGGTAATTTTCAAAGAAACCTGCATCACTTAAAGACAAGTAAAAATGTAAATTTATCAAATCAGATTTGTGATAGCCATATAGCTATTTTTTTATGACGTGCATTCGTATTGTGACAAATCTGTATTGCCGAATTCCGTCAATCGACACAGAACCAAATGAACGAATAGCAGCCGGTACAAATTAAAAGAACAACGAATGACTGTATTAATTAAATGCGTTAATATTTGTTAATACATTATTCATTCACTAATAACCCCTCACTAACCATAAGCTATTAAAGGGACAGTCAACACCAGAATTTTTGTTGTTTAAAAAGAAAGATAATCCCTTTATTACCCATTCCCCAGTTTTGCATAACCAACACTGTTATAGAAATGCACTTGTTACCTCTGTGATTACTTTGTATCTATGCTTCTGCAAACTGCCCCCTTATTTCAGTTCTTTTGACAGACTTGCCTTTTAGCCAATCAGTGCTCACTCCAGGGTAACTTCATGTGCATGAGCTCAATTTTATCTATATGAAACACATGAACTAATGCCCTCTAGTGGTCAGAATGCATTCAGATTAGAGGCAGTCTTCAAGATCTTAGAAATAAATTAGCATATGAACCTCCTAGGTTTAGCTTTCAACTAAGAATACCAAAAGAACAAAGCAAAATTGGTGATAAAAGTAAATTGGAAAGTTGTTTAAAATTACATTCCCTATTTAAATCATGAAAGTTTGTTTTGGACTTGACTGTCCCTTTAAACCCTAAAGCGCCATAACCCCCATTGCAAAAACACTACACTAAACTGCCCCCATCTCAAAAACCAGATACACTACTTAAATGACCAGTAAATACAGAAGATTTGCATGTTAAAAAGACAACTCAATAGCACTTAGGGGCCAATTTATCAAGGCCCGAATGTTTCTAATTCCGTGCAAGCCTTCAGGCTCACCGGAATCAGGAGTTAAGAAGCAGCGATCATAAGACCACTGTTACTTAACTTGTCCGCCACCTCTGAGGCGGCGGACAGCAATCAGCAGGATCAGATACGATTGGGTTGATTGTCACTACCTGCTAGCGGCGGATTGGCCGTGAAATTGCAGGGGGTGGTATTGCACAAGAGAAATGCTTGTGCAATGATACATGCTGAGAGCGTATTTATCATGTCTGCTCGCACTATGATAATTCGGCCCCATAGTATGAACTTCAAATTATCAGTATTTTTTTTTTCTGACAAATTTCAAAGTTGTGTCTATTTTCACTCCTCCTGTATCATGTGACAGCCATCAGCCAATCACAAATGCATATATGTATGCTCAGTAGGAGCTGGTGACTCAAAAAGTGTAAATATAAGAAGACTGTGCACATTTAGTAAATTGAAAAGTTGTGTCTATTTTCACTCCTCCTGTATCATGTGACAACCAAAAGAAAATCACAAATGCATATACGTATGCTCAGTAGGAGCTGGTGACTCAAAAAGTATAAATATAAATAGACTGTGCACATTTAGTAAATTGAAAAGTTGTTTAAAATGGCATGCTCTATCTTAATCATGAAAGTTTAATTTTCACTTGAGTGTCTCTTTAACTCTAAAATCACCACAACCCCCATTGCAAAAAACCCTCTACAATAAACCACAACAATGCCCATCGCAAACACCTGCTACACAAACCATAAGGCCTATACCTACTCTACTTAACTCCTTATTCACCACAACCCCATCGCAATAACCCCATTTTACTTAACGTATAAACCTTCACAAACTCCATCGCAATAAACCCCCTGCACTACTTAACCCCAAAACTGACACAACGCCTATTTCAATAAACCCCCTACACTATTAACCCCTAAACCACTACCACCCCTATCACAATAACAGAATACACTATTAACCCCTAAACCACCACCAAGTCCTTTAGCAGAATGGGAACTAGCATTTATTGAATTTCCAAAAAAAAGAATTGTATTTCTATTAAAGATTTGTATTCTAAAAAAAAGAATTAAAAAAAAATAAAATAAATTGTATTCGTATGTCACAATTTATGTACAGTAATAAAGAATCACACACCTGTGTTTTTTGACAGCAAACCTATTCCATAATATACTCCATCTAAGGTGTACCTTTCACTCAAATTGTGTCTTCTCACTCATTTTTTATACACATCTCCCCTTTTGGGGTCAGCCAGGAGGATTAGAATGGTAGATTGCATAGCTTCATAATACCACTGCAGCCATATTAATGTTTATTAATTATTTTCCCTTATTTTCTTCCATTTCATTTCCCTTTCATTTTTTCCACATATCCCCTCATTTGAGTTAGTACTATGATAAGCCATCATAAATGGTCACTATCAGATTTTTTATATTCACACTTCACGTTAGCCTTATCAAATAGGATCACACACCATTCCCTGCACTCCACTACACATTTAACCATTTCACTACACTACACTATTGTAATATTTTATTCACATTGTTATATATAGTTTGCAGCACTTTTTAACAAATATTAATCATGTTAGACATTTCTAATCATTTATTGCTGTTAGGCATTTATAAGGACATAAATCTTCACATTTAATTTTCATTAAGATCACATCGCCATGTTTATCTTAGCTTCACGTTTATTTAATTTACAGTTACATCATATAAATGTGATAATCACCTATTTCAACTGTTCATATGCTTTAGACATCATTTATGGTATCTCACTGTGTACCCTGTACAATTCACTTGAATATCGGGGCCCATCCTAATAGTTGAACACACATTCCAATTAGGTATATTACTAGATATAGAGTGCTGACATTAGTTGCTGCTTGAAACACTGTCACACAAACCTATTAGAAACAAGCTTTTAGTCAGCACTAGTGATGTTGCGAATTGTTCGCCGGCGAATAGTTCCGGGAGAACATAGCATGTTCGCGTTCGCCGCGGCGGGCGAACATATGCGATATTCGATCCACCCCCTATTCGTCATCATTGAGTAATACTTTGACCCTGTACCTCACAGTCAGCAGTCACATTTCAGCCAATCAGCAGCAGACCCTCCCTCCCAGACCCTCCTACCTCCTGGACAGCATCCATTTTAGATTCATTCGGAAGCTGCATTGTTAGTGAGAGGAGGGACAGTGTAGCTGCTGCTGATTTAGTAGGGAAATCTATAGCTAGGCTAGTGTATTCAGTGTCCACTACAGTCCTGAAGGACTCATCTGATCTCTGCTGTAAGGACAGCACCCCAAAAAGCCCTTTTTAGGGCTGCTTTTTTTTTTTTTCCTGTGTAATCTAATTGCAGTTGCCTGCCTGCCAGCGTGTGTGTCCCAGTGCCACCACTCATATCTGCTGTAACAGTAGTGTAGATTTAAAAAAACAACACTTTTTTGACTGTGTTAAATAATAGCAGTCAGTTTCCTTCACACGTGTGCGTTTCAGGGCCTGCCTGCCAGGGCACAGTCTCACCTCAGTGCAACTCATATCTGCTGTAACAGTAGTGTAGATTTAAAAAAAACAACACTTTTTTGACTGTGTTAAATAATAGCAGTCAGTTTCCTTCACACGTGTGCGTTTCAGGGCCTGCCTGCCAGGGCACAGTGTCACCCCAGTGCAACTCATATCTGGTGTAACAGTAGTGTAGATTTAAAAACAACAACACTTTTTTGACTGTGTTAAATAATAGCAGTCAGTTTCCTTCACACGTGTGCGTTTAAGTGCCTGCCTGCCAGGGCACAGTGTCACCCCAGTGCAACTCATATCTGGTGTAACAGTAGTGTACATACCTGATGTTTTAAAGCACGTTATTCCAAACAATTTAGGAATGTTAGGTGATTTATGCCCTTAATGGATTAAAACCAGACTCTGCATCAACTGTGTAATTTTCCATGGGAGTTTTGCCATGGATCCCCCTCCGGCATGCCACAGTCCAGGTGTTAGTACCCTTGAAACAACTTTTCCATCACTATTGTGGCCAGAAAGAGTCCCTGTGGGTTTTAAAATTCGCCTGCCTATTGAAGTCTATGGCGTTCGCGAACAGTTGTGGAAGTTCGCGTCCGCCGTTCTCCGAACGCAAAATTTTAGGTTCGCGACATCACTAGTCAGCACGTAAACAAACTCCCACAGACAGATAGTCATTGGTCGACTATAGCACTATAACACACCCCCTGTCTAGCCATATGGTTACACTTGTAATTCTTCCGCTATTGAATACACAAGTTGTTGATCATCAAATGTAAATTTACAGTACAAACAGAAACAATCAAGTACACTAGATGAGCGTTTGTACTTGGGTTTGTTTAACATGCGATCTTTGATACATTGGGGCTTTTGATCGACTCTCTTACGGATCCACACTTTAGAATGCGATACATCTGCTATTTGCAGTGAAGTTTACCAACACACTATAAGACCGTGACGGGCTAGGGGGCATTCACTTCCACTGTTATTGTGTGAAATGTAACCAATTAATAAACCTCCCCACCTATGACATCTTATGAGAACCAATAGGAATCCAACATTAGCCGAAATATACACACAACTGCCTGTCACTCAGCTACCTATCGCAGATACCTCTGTTTACGAACGGGAGAACAATTTGTAACTTTTATTTAAAAACATACGGCTAGATTTAGAGTTCTGAGGCCAAAGGGGTGCGTTAGCTACGCATGCTTTTTTCCCCCCCGCACCTTTTAAATACCGCTGGTATTTAGAGTTCACAGAAGGGCTGCGTTAGGCTCCAAAAAAGGGAGCGTAGAGCATATTTACCGCCACTGCAACTCTAAATACCAGCGTTGCTTACGGACGCGGCCAGCTTAAAAAACGTGCTCGTGCACGATTCCCCCATAGAAAACAATGGGGCTGTTTGAGCTGAAAAAAAAACCTAACACCTGCAAAAAAGCAGCTTTAAGCTCCTAACGCAGCCCCATTGTTTCCTATGGGGAAACACTTCCTATGTCTGCACCAAACACCCTAACATGAACTCTGAGTCTAAACACCCCTAACCTTACGCTTATTAACCCCTAATCTGCCGCCCCCGCTATCGCTGACCCCTGCATATTATTATTAACCCCTAATCTGCCGCTCCGTACACCGCCGCAACCTACGTTATCCCTATGTACCCCTAATCTGCTGCCCCTAACACCGCCGACCCCAATGTTATATTTATTAACCCCTAATCTGCCGCCCCCGCTATCGCTGACCCCTGCATATTATTATTAACCCCTAATCTGCCGCTCCATACACCGCCGCAACCTACGTTATCCCTATGTACCCCTAATCTGCTGCCTCTAACACCGCCGACCCCTATATTATACTTATTAACCCCTAATCTGCCGCCCCCAACGTCGCCTCCACCTACCTACAATTATTAACCCCTAATCTGCCGACCGGATCTCACCGCTACTCTAATAAATGTATTAACCCCTAAAGCTAAGTCTAACCCTAACACCCCCCTAAGTTAAATATAATTTAAATCTAACGAAATAAATTAACTCTTATTAAATAAATTATTCCTATTTAAAGTTAAATACTTACCTGTAAAATAAACCCTAATATAGCTACAATATAAATTATAATTATATTGTAGCTATTTTAGGATTAATATTTATTTTACAGGCAACTTTGTAATTATTTTAACCAGGTACAATAGCTATTAAATAGTTAATAACTATTTAATAGTTACCTAGTTAAAATAATTACAAAATTACCTGTAAAATAAATCCTAACCTAAGTTACAATTAAACCTAACACTACACTATCAATAAATAAATTAAATAAAATACCTACAATTATCTACAATTAAACCTAACACTACACTATCAATAAATTAATTAAATACAATACCTACAAATAAATACAATGAAATAAACTAACTAAAGTACAAAAAATAAAATGTTAAACTAATTACACCTACTCTAAGCCCCCTAATAAAATAAGAAAGACCCCCAAAATAAAAAAATGCCCTACCATATTCTAAAATTAAAATAGAAAAGCTCTTTTACCTTACCAGCCCTGAAAAGGGCCCTTTGTGGGGCATGCCCCAAAGAATTCAGCTCTTTTGCCTGTAAAAAAAACATACAATACCCCCCCCCCCAACATTACAACCCACCACCCACATACCCCTAATCTAACCCAAACCCCCCTTAAATAAACCTAACACTAAGCCCCTGAAGATCTCCCTACCTTATCTTCACCACGCCGGGTTCACCGATCGATCCAGAAGAGCTCCTCCGATGTCTTGATCCAAGCCCAAGCGGGGGGCTGAAGATGTCCATGATCCGACTGAAGTCTTCATCCAAGCGGGAGCTGAAGAGGTCCATGATCGGAGTGAAGTCTTCATCCAAGCGGGAGCTGAAGAGGTCCATGATCCGGCTGAAGTCTTCTATCAAGCGGCATCTTCAATACCCCCCCCAACATTACAACCCACCACCCACATACCCCTAATCTAACCCAAACCCCCCTTAAATAAACCTAACACTAAGCCCCTGAAGATCTCCCTACCTTATCTTCACCACGCCGGGTTCACCAATCGATCCAGAAGAGCTCCTCCGATGTCTTGATCCAAGCCCAAGCGGGGGGCTGAAGATGTCCATGATCCGACTGAAGTCTTCATCCAAGCGGGAGCTGAAGAGGTCCATGATCGGGCTGAAGTCTTCATCCAAGCGGGAGCTGAAGAGGTCCATGATCGGGCTGAAGTCTTCTATCAAGCGGCATCTTCAATCTTCCTTCTTCCGGATCCATGTTCATCCCGCCGACACGGAACATCCATCTTCACCGATGACTTCCCGACGAATGACGGTTCCTTTAAGGGAAGTCATCCAAGGTGGCAACCCTCGAATTCCGATTGGCTGATAGGATTCTATCTATCTATTAAGGTAAGAAAATTCTGATTGGCTGATGGAATCAGCCAATCAGAATCAAGTTCAATCTGATTGGCTGATCCGATCAGCCAATAGAATGCGAGCTCAATCTGATTGGCTGATCGGATCAGCCAATCGGATTGAACTTGATTCTGATTGGCTGATTCCATCAGCTAATCAGAATTTTCTTACCTTAATTCCGATTAACCCGGCGTGGTGAAGACAAGGTAGGGAGATCTTCAGGGGCTTAGTGTTAGGTTTCTTTAAGGGGGGTTTGGGTTAGATTAGGGGTATGTGGGTGGTGGGTTGTAATGTTGAGGGGGGGTATTGTATGTTTTTTTTTTTACAGGCAAAAGAGCTGAATTCTTTGGGGCATGCCCCGCAAAAGGCCCTTTTCAGGGCTGGTAAGGTAAAAGAGCTTTTCTATTTTAATTTTAGAATAGGGTAGGGCATTTTTTTATTTTGGTGGTCTTTGTTATTTTATTAGGGGGCTTAGAGTAGGTGCAATTAGTTTAAAATTGTTGTAATATTTTTCTAATGTTTGTAAATATTTTTTTATTTTTTGTAACTTAGTTCTTTTTTATTTTTGTACTTAAGTTAGTTTATTTAATTGTATTTATTTGTAGGTATTGTATTTAATTAATTTATTGATAGTGTAGTGTTAGGTTTAATTGTAGATAATTGTAGGTATTTTATTTAATTAATTTATTGATAGTGTAGTGTTAGGTTTAATTGTAACTTAGGTTAGGATTTATTTTACAGGTAATTTTGTAATTATTTTAACTAGGTAGCTATTAAATAGTTATTAACTATTTAATAGCTATTGTACCTGGTTAAAATAAATACAAAGTTGCCTGTAAAATAAATATTAATCCTAAAATAGCTACAATATAATTATTATTTATATTGTAGCTATATTAGGGTTTATTTTACAGGTAAGTATTTAGCTTTAAATAGGAATAATTTATTTAATAAGAGTTAATTTATTTCGTTAGATAAAAATTATATTTAACTTAGGGGGGGTGTTAGGGTTAGAATTAGCTTTAGGGGTTAAAAAATTTATTAGAGTAGCGGTGAGCTCCGGTCGGCAGATTAGGGGTTAATGCTTGAAGTTAGGTGTCGGCGATGTTAGGGAGGGCAGATTAGGGGTTAATACTATTTATTATAGGGTTATTGAGGTGGGAGTGAGGCGGATTAGGGGTTAATACATTTATTATAGTAGCGGTGCGGTCCGGTTGGCAGATTAGGGGTTAATAAGTGTAGATAGGTGGCGGCGACGTTGGGGGCGGCAGATTAGGGGTTAATAAATATTATGTAGGTGTCGGCGGTATTAGGGGCAGCAGATTAGGGGTACATAGGCTGCAAAGTGAGCGTTAGACCCTTTCCTGACTGACTCCAAATACCAGCGGGCGGTAAAAACCAGCGTTAGGAGCCTCTAACGCTGGTTTTGACGGCTACCGCCAAACTCTAAATCTAGGCCTTACAATGGTAAGGCAACTTTCTAGATCAAAATTGAAGTCCGTGACTATTAATGTTCACATGCTTATTGAAAGCAGTTGTCGAGAAGGGAACATTATTTTACTCATTACGAATATCACAGGGGTTTGTCAATTTCTTTTTCCTCCTTGTATGTTCTGTATGTATGCACAATTCTGTATGCACAAAATGTTAACACTTAAAAGTTTCACTTTGCAAAGCATATTTTAATCTGTTAATAAAAAGCTTGCCTCAGGGACACCTGACATCACAGACAGGTGCGAATCACTAATTAGGAACACACCCCTTTCAAGGGAGGTAAATGTTTGTTAGTGGGGTTTAAAAGGCAGAGGTAGGAATGAGTTTTTTTATGCCTGATGAAACGGTTTGTTAACTGAGAAACGCGTCGCAATTATTGGGGCCAACTTGGTAACCCTGTAATCCACTTTTTATAATGACCTTGGTGTTGTTTTTTAACTTTTTGTTTTTAATAAATAATTGCAATTTTTACCTTTGGAGTGGATCTCTTTACCTACCTTCTGTCTGCAATTCAACAAAAAGGATATCCTTTATAGTTGGTACAGTCACTGTGAAGCACCAAGCTAATTTTTCCCTGCAGCACAAATACCAAAAAGATTGTCCGCTTGGGTGAGCTGTCACACCTGTTCAAATCTGCAGCCTGTTCCTACCAGCACACTGGTGTGCTCTTGGAGTATGTGAGTATCCACTTTATACTATTAAGCACACACCTTTGGTATCATCTGTAATGGTCTGCACATATAGTGCTCCCTGTCTTTGTGTTTCTACACCTGTTGCAGCACTACAGCCAGGGCCGGATTTACATCTCAGGTGCCTGTAGGCACAAAAACCTGAAGCGCCCCCCCCCACCCCCCCACCCCCCCTAGAAAAAAGTGGAAAAAATGAGGACTTTTTTTTATTATTATTTAGGACAACTAAAAATAAATATTAGATGTAAAATTACATTTTCCCTTTTATGGAGATACACAAATACACACACCAATTGCAATATTTGTTGTAATGGAAGCTACACCAAAAATCAATATTCACTTGACTCAAATGGCCATACAATTTCTATTATGTATAACAAAAACAAATCATGTTAAACTTTTAATGCAAAATATTCTAAAGAAAACCCTATTTAAAGGGACATCAAATGTGACAGTTTGCTGGGCATTTTATTATTGCACTAGTGCTTGCAGAGAAGTGTGTTAGCCTCTTGCAAAAGAGTTAAACACATAGTCAATGTCAGTTCTGAGACAGCAATACACATCTGTGCAGACCCAGATGGGCTCATAGGACATGTTTATTGACAAGCCATTAGTGTATTGCTTTTCTGGAGATGACTTTGACTATGTGCTTAACATTTTGTTGGAGTCAAACACAGTTTTGTGTAAACAATAGCAATATTAAAACTAGCAGCATGCAAGCTCATCACCATCAACAACCTGTGCAGCCAGTGGAAGAAAATATAAAATGTAGGGAAAAAAATCTTGTAAACTCTGATATTTTTGGTACAAACACACACAGATGTTACATTTATTTTGTTCTGAAATATAAATATCATATGATGTTGCTCTCAAAGGAAAACATGGAATGTTGTAGATTATATGTAATCCAGGGGTCAACAAATGTGTTTAAAATTAGAATTTAGAAATTCAATGGGAGGGGTTTAGTTTTAATCTTTGCCCCTCTCTCCTTCATGGCTCCCTCAACTGCTGTAACATATTCCCAATGAAACACTCGACTTTGTAGGCACCTGGCAGCACAATTCTTACTAAAATAAATGCCCTCATAAAAAAAAAAAAAAAAAAAAAAAAAAATTTTTTTTTTTTTTTTTTTTTTTTTTTTATTATTGACAGGCAGGCGCCCCTCACTGCAAGGCGCCTGTAGGCACATGCCTACTGTGCCTAATGGGAAATCCGGCCCTGACTACAGCACTGAAAGCGTCCCTGAACGGGTGAGCTGTCACACCCTCATAAATCTGCAGCCTGTCCCTACCAGCACATAGGTGTGCTCCTGGAGTATGTGAGTACTCATTTGGCTATACTGTTACATTCTCTGTGTCTCCATTTGACAATACTACACATGAGGCGACCCTCTGTTTTTCTCTATCTTCCCTAGCTTTACCTGGACCATCCTGTGAAGATGAGGCAGCCACCACCTGCAAACAGCTTAAATTTAAAAGACATTTTCTTTCCTGTCTATTCCAAAAGGGATTTGTATATTGATAACCATATATTGATATTTTTATGTAATAAGATAACATTTAATTGTTTAAATTGTATATCTTTTTTTGGTGTCCATTAATGTCCACTTTCTGATTGTTCATCATCTAGCACCCCCTTACTTGTGATTAGGTCACACACTAGATACCTTTTCACTCATACCTGTTTTGTACAACCCAGTGGGCAGATTTTTGTTCAGGCAGCGATCCTATTGTTTCTTTGGACGGTGCATCACCACTTGTCAGGAGAGAGGTCATCGCACTTTTTTTTAATATAAAATATCTTTCGATACACTGATTGTAAGACTGGCAAACAAAAAAGTCAATTTCTTTTGGGTTTGATGATCTTTTTATCATTAAGGCCCAAATGAGTTCAGGTTGAAACTGGAACTGCTCTGGAACTGACTTTAAGTGTGTTTTTTTTAACACCTTTGCATGGGGTTAGACGCATAGTTACATGAAAGCTATGGTGAAATAATAATATCTCCTAACACAATAGAGCATTGCCTTTTTACACTTTTATCTCCCTTTAAATCACTTATACCTAGATTACAAGTTTTGCGTTATGAGTCAAATAGCAGCGCTGTGGGCCATAATGCATAATTTTCCCTAACGCAGCCAATACAAGTCTTGTCGGTATAGGTGTACCGCAAGCCTTTTAGCCTGTAACGCAAAGTCAGTCCTGCACTCCTAAAAATGACGTTTTTCATGGGACTTCCATAGCGCTGGTATTATGAGTTTTGAGGTGAGGCTAAAAAGCGAGCGTTACAGCCTAAAATGACAAGATCTGTATCGCCATCTAAAGTCAGTAGTTATGAGTTTTAATCTAGAAGCTGTAACATAAAACTTATAACTAAAATGTTAAAAAGTACACTAACACCCATAAACTACCTATTAACCCCTAAATCAAGGCCCTCCCCATCACAAACACTATAATACATTTTTTAACCCCTAATCTGCCGCTCCTGATATCGCTGCCACTTTAAAAAAATATTAACCCCTATTCTGCCGCTCCCCGACATCATCACCACTATAATAAACTTATTAACCCTTAAACCGCCGCCCTCCCGCATCGCAAACACTATTTAAATATTAATGACCCCTAATCTGCTGTCCTCCCACATTGCCCCCTATTTTAAAGTTATTAAGCCCTGCACCGCCGCCACTATAATAAACCTATTAACCCCTAAACTGAAAGCCCCCCACAATGAAATATAATAATTAAACTATTAAGCCCTAAACCAAAGGCCCCCCATATCGCAATAAACTAATTTAAACTAGTAACCCCTAAACCTAACACCCCGCTAACTTTATATTAAAATAAAAATTTCCCTATCTTAAATTAAATTAAAACTTACCTGTCAAATTAAAAAACTAGGTTTAAACTAACGATTAAACTAATATAATTATTAAAATAAAATTAAACTAACTACAAATTAAATAAAACTAAACTACACATTAAAGAAATCTTAACACTACTCTAAAAATGACAAAGTATCTAATTACAAAATATAAAAAAATACTAAGTTACAAAAAATAACAAACATTTCAAAGTAAATGCACACCTGGTTCAAAAACACTCTGCACTGATTTGGATCCCCTCCATAACGCTGAGGTAGAGGTGCAGAACCGGACATGCTCCTGGTAGGACTAGGTGCAGCAGCGGAAACAAGAGCAGCCATAACTTGTAAGATACTCTGGTCCAAATGTGCAGTGCGAGTCAGCAGCGTTTGCAGGGCTAGAGCAAATTGATCCAAGCGGTGATCCTGTTCATCTATCCTGGAAATGATGGTAGGTAAAGGTGGATTATTAGCACCATCAGGATTCATGGCCCTTGCGTAATGTCAGGGTGCCAGGAATCAAACTGAGACGAGAAGTGCAAAAATAATCACACCTTTATTAATAACAAAAATAATAAAAAGTCCACAAGTCAAATAACAAGCCAGGAGTCAAAACCGGAGCTGGTAGTCAGACGAGCCGAGTCAGGAACCAAAGAGAGTAGTCAGACGGGCAGGAATCAGGAACTAGGAGAACAGCAAAGTCAGGAACAAGCCAGGGATAAGGAACCAGAAAAGATGTCAGACTAGCCAGGTAATACACAGGAACTGGAACACAAGAACTCACAAACAGGTCTGAGACAACGCAAGGGCAATGCATCCTGAACAGAGGCCCTTTAAATAATTAGTGATGACATCACAATTCTGAGACTGCAACCTGTCTCACACGGATAGTATACAACAGTCTGGCCATAAGAGGGCGTGCAAGAAATGAGCAACACCACACACTCTGCTATCAATATCAGCCTTCAGATATACAGTGGATAGCACAAGTATGTATCTCCTGTTTATATACCCTAGCTCACTGGCGCATGCTCAGTAGGGAACTAAAACTCCCTTGTCACAACCAGGATTTTGCTTTCATATGTGAATTACTGATTCCCCCATATATTGTAGGCAAGTCTCATACTAGCTATAGATCTGCACTACTGTACAGGCGTGCACAATCATATATCTTGCTACCTAACTACTAAGACGGTACTCATTAAAACATGAAACATCTCCCAAAATTAAGCTGTATGCAATATGCTTAAGTAGAACACTCCCTATGCAGGTAAACCTAACCCCATGTTACTGGCATACTCCTTCAATACTATTTAGGATGTTTAACTATATCTGAGGATCAGAGATTCCCTTTTAATTCCCTTGAGAATATCCCCCTGGAGCAACACTAGAATTTGGTTATACCCCAATAAGAGTTTATATATTTACCAGATCAGTGTAAAAGAAGGACATATTATTTAAGTGGTTATGGGCTAAGTGAACTTCCACGATTCAGACACAAGTCAGAGTGTACTCTCATTTATATACCCATCTCATATAAGTTATATTACTACAAGCAGTGCTTACCCGCTGATAGACATATATGTTTATACAATGACCTACTAAGGTCATAAATATGACTATAATAAACTGCTAGGTTTGCCTACATCACGGGTCCACAAGTGGCCGGATAATTAGTCATTTATGTTAGCTATTAAAAATAAAAATCGGAGGTTCCAGTAGTCCACATTTCCCTTGCTATCTTGTATTTTATTTAAACCATTGTATTGAGTTTAATTTACATTTTGACATGTATTTCATTGGAAATGTATTATATGTATCCCCTTTTGCACAACCTCAATAAAAGAATATTAAAAAGAAAAACAGAATATAAACAGGTCAAACATTTCTTGATTTTTGGCTATTGAGTTCTATTAACTCATAATTTCTTTTTATTTGAAGATGGTGTCTATCTCCAGAGATGTGGAACAGCAATGTGGGCTAAGTTTTCCCCCTACTATGCCAATCTCTATATATTGGATGGTGGGAGATGCTCCACATGTATGGCAATAAAAACACCTTTAAATTACATTTATTGTTTATTTTGGACTCTATATAGATGACCTGTTGTTGTTGGGGGATGGAGATGAGATATCAGCATAGTCATTTTTAAATGATTTGAGCATTAATGATTTCAATTTGATATTTATAGGAGAACAACATGATACCAAGATACAGTTTTTGGATATTGAACTACAGCTCAATTGAGATACTAAGTGCATTAACACCTGGTAATACAGGTAATACAGGTAATACAAGTTTGAACTTTAATTCATGCCACCCTAAGAATATGTTGAAAGCAATTCCAAAGGGACAATATATTAGAACTAAGAGTTTATGTTCATCTCCTATTATTTATGAAAAACAATGTGAGATCCTACATGAAAGGCTCAGGAATAGGGGGTATTATAAAGAGCTTCTTAGTAAACCTAAAGAGACAGTGGATAATATTCCACAAGATTCCCTTTTGCGTTACAGAAATAAGATCAATAGACAGTCCAATAAAAATTAGAAATTGTTTTTTAGTACACCTTATCGTTTGGAGTATACATGAATTTGTAATATTATAAAAGAATGTCTATCGATTTGTACCAATAACCCGATTTTAGAAAAAATAAATGAACCTAGGTGTAATTTTGTGGCTAGGAAAGCAAAAACTATTGATAATTCACTACCCCCTCACTATTACCAAAACAGACATCTGAAAACTGGTTAACACGTAGACCAGGTTTCTATAAATATAAGGCAACTATATGCAAAACCTGCAAGAAGGAGATACTTTTGTCTCAAGTGTAACAAATCAAGAATATAGAATTAAGAACAGAGCTAACTGCCATTATATACAGCATATATCTTTTATCATGTAGAAGTGCTATATGCAATACGTAGGGAACACAAAAAGATTTTTGAAGGATCAGGCTTTAGAATACATAACGGATATTGAAAAACCTGACATATTTACTCAAATTGCAAAATATTTCAGAGATACATGCAGGGGATTCAACTTTTGTTTCAAATAAAAGCTATTGATCATGTTCCTATCAATAAAGAGGTGGATACAGAGAATACATTTTGAATAGAAAAGTTCAGTGGATATTGTTCTTGAATACAAGAAAACCTCTAGGAATTAATGTGGAGTTATCTAAATTGCAATGTTGTAGTTCAAGTCTTTGATATTTGTAGCCCTTGACAGTGTACAAATATACGCCTAGATTTAGAGTTCTGCGTTAGCCGTCAAAAGCAGCGTTAAGGGGTCCTAACGCTGCTTTTGGCCGCCCGCTAGTATTTAGAGTCGTGTAGGTAAAGGTCTAACGCTCACTTTCAAGCCGCGACTTTTCCATACCGCAGATCCCCTTACGCCAATTGCGTATCCTATCTTTTCAATGGGATCTTCCTAAAGCCGGTATTTAGAGTCTTGGCTGAAGTGAGCATTAGACCCTCTACCGACAAGACTCCAGCCGCAAAAAAAAGTCAGTAGTTAAGAGCTTTCTGGGCTAACGCCGGTTTATAAAGCTCTTAACTACTGTGCTATAAAGTACACTAACATCCATAAACTACCTATGTACCCCTAAATCGAGGTCCCCCCACATCGCCGCCACTATAATACATTTTTTAACCCCTAATCTGCCGACCGCCACCTACATTATCCCTATGAACCCCTAATCTGCTGCCCCTAACATTGCCGACACCTACATAATATTTATTAACCCCTAATCTGCCCCCCCCAATGTTGCCGCTACCTAACTACACTTATTAACCCCTAATCTGCTGACCGGACCTCGCCGCTACTCTGATAAAGTTATTAACCCCTAATCTGCCCTCCCCAACGTCGCCGCCACCTAACTTCAAGTATTAACCCCTAATCTGCCGACCGGACCTCGCTGCTACTCTAATAAATGTATTAACCCCTAAAGCTAAGTCTAACCCTAACACCCCCCTAAGTTCAATATAATTTTAATCTAACGAAATAAATTAAATCTTATTAACTAAAGTATTCCTATTTAAAACTAAATACTTACCTGTAAAATAAACCCTAATATAGCTACAATATAACGAGTAATTATATTGTAGCTATTTTAGGATTTATATTTATTTTACAGGCAACTTTGTATTTATTTTAACTAGGTACAATAGCTATTAAATAGTTATTTACTATTTAATAGCTACCTAGTAAAAATAATTACAAAATTACCTGTAAAATAAATCCTAACCTAAGTTACAATTAAACCTAACACTACACTATCAATAAATTAATTAAATAAATTACCTACAATTACATACAATTAAATAAACTAAACTAAATTACAAAAAAAAAAAAACACTAAATTACAAAAAATAAAAAAAGATTACAAGAATATTAGGCTAATTACACCTACTCTAAGCCCCCTAATAAAATAAAAAAGCCCCCCAAAATAATAAAGGTCCCTACCGTATTCTAAATTAAAAATTAACCAGCTCTTTTACCAGCCCTTAAAAGGGCTTTTAGCGGGACATGCCCCAAAGTAATCAGCTCTTTTGCCTGTAAAAAAAAATACAACCCCCCCAACATTAAAACCCACCACCCACATACCCCTAATCTAACCCAAACCCCCCTTAAATAAACCTAACACTACCCCCCTGAAGATCTCCCTACCTTGATTCGTCTTCACCCAGCCGGGCCGAAGTCTTCATCTGATGGGGCAGAAGAGGACATCCAGACCAGCAGAAGTCTTCATCCTATCCGGGCAGAAGAGGACATCCGGACCGGCAGACATCTTCATCCAAGCGCCATCTTCTATCTTCATCCATCCGACGAGGAGCGGCTCCATCTTCAAGACCTCCGGCGTGGAACATCCTTCTTCCCCGACGACTAGACGACGAATGATGGTTCCTTTAAATGACATCATCCAAGATGGCGTCCCTCGAATTCCGATTGGCTGATAGGATTCTATCAGCCAATCGGAATTAAGGTAGGAAAAATCTGATTGGCTGATTGAATCAGCCAATCAGATTCAAGTGGGGCATGCCCCGCAAAAAGCCCTTTTAAGGGCTGGTAAAAGAGCTGGTTACTTTTTAATTTAGAATAGGGTACACAGCCCGCAAAAAGGCAAGATTACAGACCCTAAGCAAGGGTATCTTTAATCTATCATCACATGTTTTATCTAACGACGAAATTCGGGTACTAGGCAAAGGTCTTTCCTTTAGTCCTACTAACAAGCATAATGTGTTTTCACTTTTTGTGGATTTGAACCGGTTTACCCAAAAACTGTCATTGCAGAAATACTTTGCTGAAAAGACACTTAAGAATAGTACATTGATGCCCATTTTGACAGACTCTATGGGGGCCAGATTCAGTCAAGAAATGGTTCCTGTTTTTGAGCCTGATACTTTCATAGACCAACTGTGTGAGGGGTATATACATACCAATTTTAAAAACAAATCCAATTTTGTGCCTCAGTTGAAGAATAATGCCCACATTGAAATTTTCAGGCAACTTGTCAGTGATGATTTCGATAAAATATCTAAAAAAATTCATGGACGAAACAACCTTTTTCCTAATGAGAAAAAAGCTTTGGAAAGTCTTAAAAATAACAAATCTATTGTCATAAGACAAGCCGACAAAGGCGGAGGGGTCATTCTTCAAGACCTAGGTGACTATCTAACGGAGGCCAGAAAAATCTTATATGATGTTAACTACTACACAAAATTGAACTCTGATCCCACTACGAGTTTTAAATCTCTTCTTAAAGATATTGTTGAGTCTGCCCTGAAAGAAGGTATACTTCTTAAAAAAGAGAGGGATCTTCTGGTGCCTGACGAGCCTAATTTGGCATTTTATTACCATCTGCCAAAGATACACAAAAATTCCTCATGCCCACCAGGTCGACCAATTATAGCGGGGATAGGCAGTTTAACCGACAACGTATCCTCATACGTCGATCACTTTCTGCAGAAATATGTCCTGGGTCTCGAATCCTATATTCGAGATTCCACAGATCTTTTGAAGAAATTAGAGCAACATAACATCACATCTGACATGTTATGGATCACCTGTGATGTTCAGGCGCTTTATTCGAATATTGCACATAATTTGGGTCTGGAGGCAGTGTCTGAATTTCTGGACCAAGATTTTTATCTATCTAGTAATCAGAAAGAGTTCTTACTACAGTTAATTTCTTTCATCCTGGAGCACAACTACTGTGTGTTCCAGGATGAATTTTTTCTCCAAACCAAAGGTACTGCCATGGGTACCAGGTTCGCCCCTAGTTATGCGAAAATAAATTTATCTATGACTCACACTTTGGGGCGAGCCTGGTATTCTATGGCAGATACATTGATGATCTGATATTCATCTGGAGGGGTGATGAGTTATCAGCCACCTCTTTTGTAGAACATCTGAATTCTAACGATAGAGGCCTGACTTTCACTAGTTCAATAAATAATAAATCAATTGTATATCTGGACCTTAACTTAAGTTTTAATGAAGGTAAGGTGACCAGTACAACTTATTTTAAGACGGTTGATTGTAACAGCTATTTGGATTTCAAAAGCTGTCACTTTCACGCCTGGAAACAAAATGTACCATATGGTCAGTTCAAACGTATTCGCCGAAACTGCAGCACGTTATTTGATTATGATTCCCAAAGTCACATCTTGAAGGAACGTTTTTTGGAAAAGAACTATCCACTTAGTATCATTGAAAAAGGTTACAGAAGGGCCAGATTGACGATAGGAATAGGTATTTCACCAATTCAAACAAATACTCGGGACAAATAACTAACAATATTAACGAAAATCCTCTCTTTATAACGCAATATAATTCTAACCATGAACTGATTAGAAATGTTCTGGTTAAACATTGGGACATCCTGACTAAGGATCCCATTTTGAGTAAGTTGATAGGTACTAAACCAAAGGTTGTCTACAGGAGAACTCCCACATTAAAGACTCTGCTAGCACCTAGTAAGATAGTTAAACACAAGAGACAACCAGTTCCCACAACACCCAAGCCTAATGCACCATTTTTTGGCTCATTTAGGTGTAGAGTCAGTAGATGTAAGATGTGTCATTCGATTGACACCAAACAAAAAACTTTTCGATCTAATATCACTAATAGATCATATTCTATCATTGGTCATGTTTCCTGTGCATCGACTTATGTTGTATATCTACTTACCTGTTTGTGTGGCATTCAATATGTGGGACAAACCTGTAGGCGTTTCAGCACAAGGTGGTCTGAACATAAACGTAACATGAGGAAGAATTACAAGAACCATAGTGTCTCTAGACCCTGTAATACCATGCATAATGGTGATACTAATTGCTTCTCTGTGACTCCCATAGAACATGTACCTAAATCCTATATATATAATAGGTATTTTAGATTAAGACAAAGAGAAACATATTGGATCCATGTTCTGAAATGCATGCATCTAGATGGGCTCAATTTGTGTATTGACCTAGCAGCCTTTCACTAACCATTGTCCAATTACCAGAGCACTTGTTCCGATTATATTTAGAACTTCTAACCCATAAAGATTTGACTATCATCTTAGTACTCAGTTTATCTAATCAGTTCATGATTTGCGACTTTTAGCCAATTTGATTTAGTACTATAGTTTCTCCTGTTTTGCCTAGCCTTACCACTTATTTTCACTAGTAGGTCGTTTTTAGGATCCCGACACTTTCTTGGCCATATTATGTCACTCTGCATGCCCCTTCCATTCTCAATGGCCGTTTAAGTCCCTCCCCCTTCTAATCGATCCATTTAATCTTGTTATGACAACGTTGCTTCTTCTAGGCCTATCGTTTACCCCCATGTTTATACTACTTATCATCTAGCCTTTCTATTACCTTAGAGGATAGGATTATCGATATGTTGAATGGTACCCTTTTTCGATATTCCAATAGTGATATTTAGGTTACTTATCACTCTTCCCTTATTAGAGGTTGCCCAGTAATACTCTGACATCATGGTATTTTGATATATTGTTCCAATATTTATACCTTATTAATAATATTAACTGATTTTTATAAATGTTTTTAATTATTGATTAATAATATATATTAGTTGTATAACATGTCTCACATAGTTTTAGGAATATTATACTATATGTGTGATATGCTTGTGATTTACTTTTTAACGGATAGACCAACTATTGTTATCCTGAATGTAACAAATGTATTTTTAATTTGTCAGCATGTCATTATTCTGTTCTTAGTCCATCCATAGCTCTGGCTCCTTGGTCACCTCCCATTATGAGTAACACCGTATCACAATGCTTCTCTACCATGGAGGTGTGTTAGTAGCTGGAGCTCTGTGATTGGCTCAGGTGTGTTTTAAATAGAGCAGGTAAACCCGTGTATTAGTATCAGCCTGATGAAACGACTATATGTTGAGAAACGCGTTGCTGGACGCATGTTTTTATCTGTATATACTCAATAAATATATCCTTGAGTATTACACACCTGCCTGACTTCTATTTTAATTGCCGCTGGCGCAATTTTGTTCTGTTCCTGACGATCTCCTTGGAGGTCCGTATTGCTGAGTTTCCATCGATCCCATTGGCTCCCCGTTGGGTCCACCCTGACGCTGTCTGCTGAGTGATGTCTGCTTCCAGCGTATTGAGCTCACGCTTGTCTGACGGGCGACTTTTGGTTCCGTCCTGCCTGTCTGGGTACACGTTTGTACCGCCTCTCTTGTGAGTAACACTCTGTGGGGGGTTCTGCCTGTCTGCTTATCATCTGTTGCTCCAGACGATACTTGTCCCATGAGGCGCCTCTTCTATCTGTCTTCCACAGGTTCCCGATGTCCTTCCTACACTTTTAAGAGAGCTGCCTGGTTCGTTTGTTGATTCTGTTGAATCCGCCATCATTCCACACGCTGTGATCATCTGCGCACTTCCATAGAGACTCCGTTGCTCTTTTCTCACCAGTTTAGTTTATTTAATTGTATGTAATTGTAAGTAATTTATTTAATTAATTTATTGATAGTGTAGTGTTAGGTTTAATTGTAACTTAGGTTAGGATTTATTTTACAGGTAATTTTGTAATTATTTTAACTAGGTAGCTATTAAATAGTAAATAACTATTTAATAGCTATTGTACCTAGTTAAAATAAATACAAAGTTGCCTGTAAAATAAATATAAATCATAAAATAGCTACAATATAATTATTCGTTATATTGTAGCTATATTAGGGTTTATTTTACAGGTAAGTATTTAGTTTTAAATAGGAATACTTTAGTTAATAAGATTTAATTTATTTCGTTAGATTAAAATTATATTGAACTTAGGGGGGTGTTAGGGTTAGACTTAGCTTTAGGGGTTAATACATTTATTAGAGTAGCAGCGAGGTCCGGTCGGCAGATTAGGGGTTAATACTTGAAGTTAGGTGGCGGCGACGTTGGGGAGGGCAGATTAGGGGTTAATAACTTTATCAGAGTAGCGGCGAGGTCCGGTCAGCAGATTAGGGGTTAATAAGTGTAGTTAGGTAGCGGCAACATTGGGGGGGGGCAGATTAGGGGTTAATAAATATTATGTAGGTGTCGGCAATGTTAGGGGCAGCAGATTAGGGGTTCATAGGGATAATGTAGGTGGCGGTCGGCAGATTAGGGGTTAAAAAATGTATTATAGTGGTTGTTAGATTAAAATTATATTTAATTTAGGGGGTGTTAGGGTTAGGTTAGATTTAGCTTTAGGGGTTAATACATTTATTAGAGTAGCGGTGAGGTCCGGTCGGCAGATTAGGGGTTAATACTTGAAGTTAGATGGTGGCGACGTTGGGGAGGGCAGATTAGGGGTTAATACTATTTATTTTAGGGTTTGCGAGGCGGGAGTGCTGCGGTTTAGGGGTTAATAACTTTATTAGAGTAGCGGCGAGGTCCGGTCAGCAGATTAGGGGTTAATAAGTGTAGTTAGGTAGCGGCGACGTTGGGGGGGCAGATTAGGAGTTAATAAATATTATGTAGGTGTCGGCGATGTTAGGGGCAGCAGATTAGGGGTACATAGGGATAATGTAGGTTGCGGCGGTCTCCGGGGCGGCAGATTAGGGGTTAATTGTATAATGCAGGTGTCAGTGATAGCGGGGGCAGCAGATTAGGGGTTAATAAGTGTAAGGCTAGGGGTGTTTAGACTCGGGGTTCATGTTAGGGTGTTAGGTGCAGACTTAGAAAGTGTTTCCCCATAGGAAACAATGGGGCTGCGTTAGGAGCTGAACGCTGCTTTTTTGCAGGTGTTAGTTTTTTTTTCAGCCAAAACTGCCCCATTGTTTCCTATGGGGGAATCATGCATAAGCACGTTTTTCCAGCTAGCCGCTACCGTAAGCAACGCTGGTATTGAGAGTTCAAGTGGCGGTAAATATGCCTTTACGCTCCCTTTTTGCAACCTAACGAAGCCCTTCAGAGAACTCTGAATACCAGCGTTGTTTAGAAGCAGCGCTAGAAAAAAAAAGACGCGTAGCTAACGCACCCCTTCGGCCGCAAAACTCTAAATCTAGCCGATAGTAAATAGTGGTATATGGAAATTCAGCATATCTATTCAAATATAGTGTTTCTAGAGTAAGGCTTAATATGTTGATCTTAATTGATTGTATAGCTTTAAAAGGAAGTACTGGAGACTGCTTGTTAGCATGAAACGCGTATGCAAGCTGCAGTCTCCACGACCCTGTGACACTTTATTTATCTTCTGTTTTTATTGCACACGGAATAAAGGATTTTGCTTTATGGAGCCTTGTCTTTGTGAAACTTTATACCTGAGTATTTGAAGTACTACTACGTTTGTATTTAAACTTAAAAATCACCCGAGCTTATATACCCTTTTTTGTTTAATTGTCTTTTATTGAGGTTTTTCATAAAAAAACAACAACATAGTAAGCATTTTCATTCACAGTAATAATAAGATACAGATATGTACTTAATTATATCATACTGAGTGGAAAGTAAACAAAAGATAATGCCGTCAACAGATTATAATTACATTGATACGTGAACATAAGGACAAGTGTGATGGACATTTATATATGAAACTATTTTTTAATATATACTCTCATTAATACACAAGAGATCACTTTTGTACCTCAAACAATCTAATATATCAAAGAGAGAAGAGTTCAAATATTATCGAGCAATGATATAGGCATGTGTTGAAGTGTATATTAGGATGGGTATACATTTGGACCCTAGTATGTAAATAGAAGAGTTAGATATAGAGTAATATGCAGTGGATAAACACCGCTTGTAGCTTAGTATAAACATTAAAGACTTAATAACTGGTAACCCACTCTATAAGATATATAAGCAGAAAGGTGCTAAACTTGAGCAGCCTCGTTCAAGGGAAGGACATCCGTGCTGTGTGGATCTAAGTGAGTAGGGGAAGCTGAGACCACAGAATCCAGGGCAATATGTGAGTTATTAGGACCATAAAGTACAAGTATTCCTGACTAAAACATGTTATCCTAGTTGCTACTAAAAGTTGGAATACTTCATAAGAGATAAATGTAACGTCTAGATATGGGCTCTGTAATAGCATATAATCCATTTAATAGATTTTTAGGACGTGGCGTATCTCCACTGTCTTGGCCGCAGACAGGGAGGCACGACCCTCTATGTATGGTCTACATAGGTAAAGTGAAGGAACCCAACATCTAAACTGTGATTTCCATGTGTATAAACTTAGCAAGTAGATAAAAAATGAAGGACTTGTGTGGTACAATGAAAACAGTACATATATGATTTCATATCTACAAGACCTACTACCCAAAATGATAAAAATGTCAATGAATATCAATATAGCATATGCAGATATGGAACATTATCAGAGCAACACTCTAGGAGCAGAACATTATAACATACATAACACCCATAGTCCATTCCCCATGGTCCAAGGTTCTAAGGGATTGATTAAACAGATAAACAAATAAGAGGGATAACTCAGCTCTAAAACCAGAGGAACACTCTAACTTATATGTGATACCTGTGTAAGTGCTAACCTATGCCTGCTCTCAACAATTGAGGCCCGTTAGAAGTCTGCAGGGAGGATGGTGGTATTCTATGGCATGTTAGGCAATATTGAAGAATCAACCACTAAGGCATGATGTGCAAGTAGATTCAAAAGTACTGTCTCCTGCTTCGCTGTTTTTTGTAAACGCTAGGACCTGAACAGTTTGATGAGTGTCTTTTGCCAGTCGACATCTCACAGTCTGTTTATCTGCCTGCTGCATTATCCACAACATTCAGGGCCCTATTATTGATGACTACGGCATCCGAGTCCTCCACAGCTATGTTATCGATTGGAGGTGAGTGAATCCGGTCTCGTTCCACCCTACTCCCAGAGTGTGTTTCAGATGTCTGCTCGTGTAGCTGTAGTAATATTTGAGCGAAAGTCTCTTTGAGTAGACAAGATAGCTCCCGAAAGTGATAGACTAATACCTGGTGCAGATGTGCTTCCCATCCATCTATAGAAAGCATGGTCAGACCTAGAAATCAAGCAATGTCGTCTTCTTCTCTCAGACACTTATATATGCGGTAGTTCAATAAGTTGTGGGTTAGTGATATTAAATAAGCATAGTTTTAGTTTGATGTGGCTACATTACCCGGTAGCCCGGGGGAGGGGTATCAGATGTTTCACAGCTAAACTCCTTTACAGGCCTCAGTTGCTATGTTCAAAAGTCCATAATATAGCTCCTACAATCTATATATCAGTAAAATCCTTAGGTAATGAAGACTTCAAAAATGTTTCATTTATAGCTGTATGTTCTGCAAGTTTCGAGATAGCCATTGGATTAATAAGACATTTTCAAGAGCTTCAGAATATGCGTCTTGTCATGGCCGTATCTTGCCATGCCCATTATATACACTTTTTATTAGAATTCTGGTGAATTGGTATGGGGTCCAATTACTACTATTTGTAGGCTAATCTCTGTTGAACACATTTTCTTGAAAATATGCTAGAAAATGTGCCTTTCTGTAAATGATGGGAAGAAGTGCAGTGTTGTTTTCCCTTTAAAAAAAAAAGTCCCTGCTCTTTTCCAACAAAAGTTTTGACCTAACAGTCCTAGTACATTTAATGGTCCGGCAAAAATGGAAACCGTAGAAAACTCTGGCATGACCATAACTGAGAAGAGGGACAATAAAAGTTACAAGAGTTATATATATTTATGACAGCATAGCATAAAACTAATATTATTTTTAGACCCTTTATTTTTTGTTAAAGATGAAGTGAAGGTTGCAAAAAGCCCAAGAGAATTCATACAGTGGAAGAAATATTGCGATGTGCTGGTTATAGAGAATGTGTTAAAAGGAAAAACATGCAATCCCTAGGGAATGACAGTCTAGACTCCAATCGATCAAGTTTATTGTGTGTCAAGGAAAAGGCAATAGCTGTGTAAAAATATAGCAATGTTCGTAATTATAATTTAGTGATGGTTTTATGGTACTATGTCATTTTGTCATGAATGTCATTTTTTTTTCTTTTTATGTTTCATTTAGATCGTACAGATATATCTCCATTCAGTCTCCTGGTATCTGTGTGAATTGTCTCATTGATCTAAGAGGATTATTAGATAAATGGTTCCCAGTCACGCAAGATATCTTATTGTAAACATGTAGAAAATGTAAAGAAGTTATTCTTGTTGTTTAGCAAGAAAATAGGATCCTTATTCTGCTACCTGTGATTTATCTAAAAAAAAATCTATGGGGATTTTTCAATATGTCTAGTGTATCAGCGTACGTTATACTCACCAGTCTCAAGGGTCCAATAGCTTAAAAAAAAGTTTGTGAGAATCTAGAAGTCCAGAAGATTTTTTTTTTTTTTAATAAAGTGAGGAGCTACAACGAATTGTATAAGAAATAAATACATTAATAAATTAGATTATATTTTGCAATGTTGAGAAAATGATATGAAATAAATTTACACCTAATAATGTATGATTATATTTTATTTAAAAATAAGTGAGAAGCATACTGACACACATTTATTAAACATATAATTTAGTAACCTCTAATTTTAACCATGAAGTACATCAATCACTTTATTCTTTCTACTGTGCCCATTCTGTTGGCATTTAATATAAAATAAAGGATGATGGTTTGGAATTCAAATGGCCATAATACCCAAATGTTGAAAAACTTGAAAGTGATGCAGCATAGCTGTAAAAAGCTGACTAGAAAATATCACTTGAACATCTCCATGTAAAAAAGATAGATATTTTACCTCAAAAGATTCTCAGTAGCCACTAGCCACATCCCATTTCTAAAGGCCTTCTAAGCAACAAATCAGTATGTCTGTCCCGGAACAGCGGAAGGAGAGAGCTTATGTGCACACTCATCATATTTCCCTATTCAGTGTAAGGAAGTTTACAAAGAAATCTCATGAGAGTTAAGTCAAATCTCACGAGATCAAAGTAAAAGAGTTCATGATCTCAGCACTGCTGTTCAGTTCTTCATTTTTGTTTTACCTGCAGCTGGGCAGCAGCTGAGTATAACTTTTTACACAGAACTTACTCTGTTGAGCTGAGGAAATTGTGAGGTAAAATATCTTCCTTTTTTACATAGAGATGCTCAGGTGATATTTTCCTGCCAGCTTTTTACAGTTATACTGCATCAGTTTCAAGTGATTTAGCATATGAGTATTATGTCCCTTTAAACAGAATTTTCTGCCAGTTGGCCCTACTCCATAACAGATTTCAGTGTAGAGTCCAAATGAGTAAGGCTATTTAAAAGGGACATGGAAGTAATACATTCACTTTAATCGAACAATTTCAGTCTAAAAAGTTTTAAAAAGTTTTTATTAAATTATAAATAAAAACATAAAACTGCAGTCTTTGATGAAAATGATAAAAATAATATTTATTATTATCATCATAACAGCAACAAATATAATACATTAAGCAAACCTTATAAATAGGCTGATCTTCTATCACTGCTAAAAAAACTAAAAGAACATGATTCTTGGATCCATTTTACAAACATAGTTAATTAGAATACAAAAATAATTTGTAAAAAAATAAATGTATTTGCACTTCTAATGTCCATTCCTTCTCCTGCTCTTCTTGGAGGCTTGGTGCTCAGATATTGTTGAGTCCTCACGCCATGAGTGCAGCTGCACCCAGCTTAATTTTAGGTTTGGCTGGCAGCGTCTGTCTGTGCCAGGGTGGATAAGAAAGGGTCACCCATAGGTGTTTATGAGCTCCAAACCAGGGTGCCAGGGCCTAATTGAAAGGCAATAGTGGTGCAGTAGTGCCCAGGTTTGTCAAAACCTGCTCTAATGTGTATCATATGTATGCATTGCTGCTCCTGAGCCTACCTATTTATGTTTTTCCACAAAGGTTATCAAGAGAATATTTGATAAGAGAAGTAGATGCAAAGGTATTTTAAAATTATATGCTCTGTCTTAACTATAAAACAATATTTTTAACTTTCCTCTCACTTTGAAATCATCATGATAATTGAAAAAATGCAGAGACAATGAAAAATGATATGTCCTCCTGAACAATTGTAACCAATAAATCACACATATGCTATAAAGTTTTTTTAAAAAACAATTGCTGATTGTTCTTTCTTTGCATTGAAAACATTATTGAACATGATCAGTGAAATTATTAATAAAACAAAACTCAATGGCCTCTATTTATGAACCTGTCAACTTACCTGCATTCGACGGCACCAATACGCTCGCCTAAGATCGCCTAACATCGCTGCCGCAGACCTGAATACGCTCTCCAAAATTATCAAAAAAGCTGTCAAAAAGCTGCGCACCAAGTACGGGGCGATGAGCAGCGGACTGTTTTTAACTAACAGTCATAGATCTCGCTGCTCTTTGGCTTTTTCACAGCTTTCTTGGTACCCTGTCACTAAACACCCACACTATACTATACTGTTTTACCCCCTATACCGCCGCTCCCGGACCCCGACGCAACTCTAATAAATGTATTAACCCCTAAACCGCTGCTCCCGGACCCCACCGCAGCTATATAAAGTTATTAACCCCTAAACCGCTGCTCCACCTACATTATACATATTAACCCCTAATCTGCCGCCCCTATACCTATACCGCCGCAACTAAATAAAGTGTTTAACCCCTAAACCGCCGCTCCCAGAGCCCATCGCCACCTACATTATATTTATTAACCCCTAATTTGCCCCCCCTACACCGCCGCCACCTACATTATATTTATTAACCCCTAATCTGCCCCCCTACACCGCCGCCACTATATTAAAGATATTAACCCCTAAATCTAAGTCTAACACTAACCCCCCTAATGTAAATATAATTTAAATAAATTTAAATAAAATTCCTATCATTAAATAAATTATTCCTATTTAAAACTAAATACTTACCTGTAAAATAAACCCAAAGGCCTAGATTTGGAGTTCGGCGTTAGCCGTGAAAACCAGCGTTAGAGGCTCCTAACGCGGGTTTCTTACGTACTCCGGTATTTAGAGTTCAGTTACCGACACTCAAAAAAAACCTAACGCTCACATTTCTACCGACACCTCAGACCCAGTAGTAAACATATACCGACAAAAAAAACATCCACGAATCAAATAAAAAATATTACACAAACTACACTTACAGTCATACAAACACTACACTATGTTTATTTTTCATATTTAATAATTTTTCAGCAAAATACAAAGGATTAAAGTTGCGAGATCTCGGGTGTTTGAAAAAAAAAAACACAAATCCATTTTCCCATTGACTTACATTGACACACGGGAAAAGACCCTCAAATACCTACATCTAACTAATAACATTATCACAAACATACACTCATCGATGCATACAAACAATATACACCACATGACATACACAAAATATTTATTTATTACAAAAAGAACACGATTTAGTTACTTTTTCACACAAGCTCATGACGTCACTCACTTTACGATGAAAACCAGTCTTAGAAAAAAAAAAATAGAAATTTTTAGAGCCTCCATTGACTTCTATTGGGAAGACGTGCTCGTGCACGCAAAACCCTCATTTCCCTAACGCACGCAAATAGCGTAGACAGAAAAACTCCAAATACCAGCGCTAGAAAAGACATGATTTCATGTGTTAGACCCAGCTATGATAAATAGATCAGGAAATGACTATTTCCCTATGGTGGATTTATGGATTTTACTGTTTGAATATTCACAACACCATTACATTCTTTCAGAATTTTATATTACATCAACTACAATTCAACATCACTATTAACAAAATTTTAGTCTTAAAAATATTACATTTAAACGGACACAAAAATAATGTCAACTTTTCAGGATTCACAAACACTACACAATGGGAAACAATTCTCATTTACCTTTATTATTGCATTTCAGTTATTCAACTCATATGCTTGCAGCAACAGCATATCTACATAGGCTTAACACATGATCACTCATGGATGCACATACATTACTTTTAACATTCACTCATACATGTGCATTCAAATGATGGGGGACAAACACATTACATTCTCTAGAGGAATCACAAAACACAACATATGGATTTTAATGTACTTTTAACATCATGATTCCATCACCAGAAACCATTAGGAAATACGTACAACAAGAACATCAGTACACCAGATTACAGATGTCACTTTATGGGAAGGAACAACAATGCCAGACCGCTATATAGAAGTCAGCATATGTGGGACACAATCACAATATATACGTACATGTACATAACACGCATCACCCATCACGCAACCACAAAGCACACATTTAGATTTTATTCAGCACACAATAACAATGTAGTCAAATACAACAACACAATGAGGATTTATGAACTACATAGGCAGGGTAATAATATCATGACGTCATTAGAAGATTCAACCATACACATCACAGATTCACCACTGTACCGCCCCTTTCGGAACTTTAACACTCAATACTACAATACAACATATACGTAAACAACAGTTTGGAACAGCATTATTAAGGCGATTTCAATGGGACAATTAATAAATATTGTCAGATCGCAAATCACTTATATATATATAATACTACAGATGACAGCCGGAAGTTCTTCAGTATTAGTGCCATTTGAATGGGACGCATACAATATTGACAGCTCGGCAATCACTTATATATACAATACTACAGATGGCAGACGGGAAGTTCGGAATTATTATTGCGATTTTAAGGGACGCATACAATATTGACAGCTCGGCAATCACACATATATATACAATACTACAGATGACAGCCGGAAGTTATTCAGTATTAGTGCGATTTGAAAGGGACGCATACAATATTGACAGCTCGGCAATCACTTATATATATAATACTACAGATGACAGCCGGAAGTTATTCAGTATTAATGCGATTTGAAAGGGACGCATACAATATTGACAGCTCGGAAATCACTTATATATACAATACTACAGATGGCAGACGGGAAATTCTGAATTATTATTGCGATTTTAAAGGGACGCATACAATATTGACAGCTCGGAAATCACTTATATATACAATACTACAGATGGCAGACGGGAAGTTCGGAATTATTATTGCGATTTTAAAGGGACGCATACAATATTGACAGCTCGGAAATCACTTATATATACAATACTACAGATGGCAGACGGGAAGTTCGGAATTATTATTGCGATTTTAAAGGGACGCATACAATATTGACAGCTCGGAAATCACTTATATATACAATACTACAGATGACAGCCGGAAGTTATTCAGTATTAGTGTGATTTTAAAGGGACGCATACAATATTGACTGCTCGGCAATCACTTATATATACAATATTACAGATGGCAGATGTTACTTTATCGTTTACAAACAATATTGCAGCAACATTGATCGATCACATTCGATGCACATTATACACAACTATGCACTTTCATTCATGTTAGCCTGGACGTGTGCTTGTTACTATAAGATCGCGTTTAAGAAATATTGATTACGCATATGAACAAACATTACAAACATGCACTGTATGTGTGATATTTGACACTTTCACATTGAGAATCATTGTTTGAAACTAACATTTCAGCAAACAACAAATAAACGCCCACTGTGAAAGCATTCACGCCGCTCACATACAAACAAGTGAATACAATTAGCAATCATTACAAACTCACTACCATTGGACTAATTGTAATATAAATCCCCCAAACAACATGACCAATGCATCACTTGTGATCCACATCAGATCAAGTGCTTACCTTGTTACGCTGTTTTGAAAGATGGATGACGATGACATGGTAGACGCTGCTGGTGCTGCTATTGGCGAACTAGCTGTTGGTCGAATCAGGCAGCCTCGGCGGCTCAGACTGAGACGAAGGGGTCATCTGGTTCGAGGTCCTCGTGTCTACAGGGTGAGACCCACCTTGGAAAACATGAGTGACTTTGAGGTTTTTGATAAGTATCGGCTCGATCGCGAACAGCTCATTGGCCTTTACGATCTTCTTAAACCTCATTTGGAGCCACGTATAAGAATAAGGACTGCTGTTCCCGCCATGAGTAGGATGCTAAGCTGTCTATACGTCCTGGCCTCCGGGAGTTTTCAATCCGGACAACTGTACATGCATGGCCTGGCTCAAGGTACATTCTCTGTGGTGTTTGATAACTTTCTGGATGCCATGGTACGTATCAGTAAGCAATACATAGGATTCCCACAGAATGATGGTGATTGGAGGCGCCTGAAGCGGGAATTCTTTGATATTGCTCAAATGCCCAATGTCTTGGGAGCCATAGATTGTACCCACATTGCGCTGCGTGCTCCAATTGATGACTCGCCCTTCAGAAATCGCAAACATTTTCATAGCCTTAACGTGCAGTATGTTTGTGACGCACAGATGAGGATTATGCATGTGTGTGCGAATTTTGGAGGGGCTTGTCATGATGCCCGCATCCTCTCTCTGTCGTCCCTGTGGAGACAGTTTGAGGAAAGACAAATGCCCCCTGGTTATCTCGTTGGTGAGTATTTGTGCACAACATGGTTAATTATTGTGACAATTGCCACTGTAGTTTTAAAATGTTAGCGTAATGTTCAGCTATAGGATGCAATTTAACCATATATTTTCCCCCCGCTAATGTCTACTTTTAGTTCAATGCAGATATGTAGCATGTCTTACCTTAAATGCTCAGATAGAGAATGTAATGTAACCATGTAGTTATCATTTTACACAAGGCTTGATTTAGGAGAAATACGCATATGTAGCATGTCTTAGCTGAAATGGGAAGATATTAGCTAATGCAATTTAACCATGTCATTGTCTCTTTCCGCAAATGTCTTTTAGTTCAATGCAGATATGTAGCATGTCTTACCTTAAATGCTCAGAGAATGTAATGTAACCATGTAGTTAGCATTTTACACAAGGCTTGATTTAGGAGAATTACGCATATGTAGCATGTCTTAGCTGAAATGGGAAGATATTAGCTAATGCAATTTAACCATGTCATTGTCTCTTTCCGCAAATGTCTTTTAGTTCAATGCAGATATGTAGCATGTCTTACCTTAAATGCTCAGATAGAGAATGTAATGTAACCATGTAGTTAGCATTTTACACAAGCCTTGATTTAGGAGAAATACGCATATGTAGCATGTCTTAGCTGAAATGGGAAGATATTAGCTAATGCAATTTAACCATGTCATTGTCTCTTTCCGCAAATGTCTTTTAGTTCAATGCAGATATGTAGCATGTCTTACCTTAAATGCTCAGAGAATGTAATGTAACCATGTAGTTAGCATTTTACACAAGCCTTGATTTAGGAGAAATACGCATATGTAGCATGTCTTAGCTGAAATGGGAAGATATTAGCTAATGCAATTTAACCATGTCATTGTCTCTTTCCGCAAATGTCTTTTAGTTCAATGCAGATATGTAGCATGTCTTACCTTAAATGCTCAGAGAATGTAATGTAACCATGTAGTTAGCATTTTACACAAGCCTTGATTTAGGAGAAATACGCATATGTAGCATGTCTTAGCTGAAATGGGAAGATATTAGCTAATGCAATTTAACCATGTCATTGTCTCTTTCCGCAAATGTCTTTTAGTTCAATGCAGATATGTAGCATGTCTTACCTTAAATGCTCAGATAGAGAATGTAATGTAACCATGTAGTTAGCATTTTACACAAGCCTTGATTTAGGAGAAATACGCATATGTAGCATGTCTTAGCTGAAATGGGAAGATAGAGAATTATATTGAACTAGATATTTTAAACTTAAAATAAACATTTGTTAATGGATTATCGTGTAAAAAACTTTTTATTGTACTACAAATACTATTTTGAGGATTCTGTTAGAATTATGTTCTGTTCATAATTTATAGGTGATTCTGGGTACATGAGCCGGACTTGGCTCATTACCCCCTTGCGTAGCCCGACTGATGTGTCTGAGGAGCGCTACAATAGGGCTCATAAGAGAACCAGGGCGGTGGTTGAACGGATGTTCGGGCTCCTGAAGATGAGGTTCAGGTGCCTGGACAGGTCGGGAGGTGCCCTCCAGTACAACCCAAAGAAGGTGGCTAAGATCGTTGTAGCCTGTAGCGTCCTGCATAATATTGCACAGCGGGCTGGGATGCTGCAGGCCGTCCGGCCGGACAGAAACCTCCTCAGAGATGAGGAGGATGATCCTGTTCTAGAGGGGCCATTCCGGGACGAGGGGCTCAATGTCAGAGCAGACAGCATCAACCGCAACTTTAGACGGTAAAGAATAGAAGTTAGACTGGAGTATTATCAATAGATGTGAACTCTAGGGAAATGACAAGTAGAGAATTGTGCAAACATGTTAGGATTGTTCATCCAATGCTAAAAATGTGTTTCATTTATTAATATAGGTGATGCTCTGGGCATTGGGTCCTGTATCGAGTCTTTGCCACCTGGTTTTTAAAGAGGACATCAGCTGGTAAGTATAAATGTCTTGACTGTTGCTGGCATGAATTGTACACAAATACATCATATGGCATACATTTTATAAACTAGTATTTAGTTTACACATTACTTAAAATGTAAATATTCAGAAAGGGATCCTCTAGCATGACTATGGTTCAATGTCACACATTAGAGGTTTGTTCTGCTCAATATGACTCATCTTCACACTTGATAGAACATAACACAAGATGCTAAACACGCTTAGTAAGCTAGTGACAGAAATTTCTTATGAAATGGGGGGTGGGAGAGGGCTACAGAAATGATTCACACACTTGTAGTAATTTTGAATAAACTCTTTATGCCATTAGGGAGCTGACTTAATCTAAAGACTGAAAGGGAAGAATTAGAAGCCTGACAGTGAAGATTGCCCAGACTGACAGTGGAAAAAGCCAAGATTGAAATTGAAGTATACCAATGGGATCATGTCTGGCATTATCTTTCAAATCTGCTGACCTTGAAAACCATACAAAGACATGTTCACATGGTAAGTGCCAACTATTTGATAGAATAAGGCTGTGGAGGCATCCTATTGGAGACACTTAGATGATTTTCTAATTTTTAGATGGTATTTCCCAGTCCTCTATTTAATGAACTGATGAATAAGACAGCTATTGAAGATCAACTGTTTACCCCTGAATTGACTTTTAAAGACCATGCATTATCCAGGTTGGTGTACCAATGCATGCTAGTGAAGACTGTTGAATATTAGTAGCTTACATACATTAGTCATATTTAGTTCTTAATTAGATATTTAGGGATCACAATCAGACACTTAGATGGTTTTACTTTTTTAGATGGTATTTCCCAGTCCTCTATTTAATGAAATGATGAATAAGACACCTATTGAAGATCAATTGTTTACCCCTGAATTGACTTTTAAAGACCATGCATTATCCAGGTTGGTGCATGCTAGTTAAGAATCACAGGAAGAATGTTGATTATTGTTAGCTTACATACATTAGTCATACTTATTCCATAATTAGATATTTAGGGATCACAATCAGAAAAAGGAATACATATTATAGTTGATATAGAGGTATTTGAATGGACATGAAATATTACATTTATGTTCAGCATACATATATTGTTGAAATGTGATATGCATTATTATGTATAATTAGAAATTTGGATATTTAAATTTAATTTTTAGTCCACAATATAATGGTGTATGTTTTAATTTTATTTTAAAATCAATTTAATAAATATCTTTAAAAAATGTTGAACAAAGTTAGAGCATAGACACAAGATGATTGTAAATGTATTTTATGAATATTTGACAACGTGTGTATTAACTTTGTTCAAATTTTTTTTTTTTATTTCAGATTGGCATCTGATGACTTCCAGGAATTTTTTATTTTTTCATAAACTTTTTTTAATTAAATGTTAATAATAAACATTTTATTATTAAATACATTCTTTTGAACAGATTATAATAAATATCCATATAATCTGTCAATAAAAAAAAGTTTGACTCCCATGACTGGTAGTTGGCTATTTGACAAGCACATGCATAAGATCAAATAATGCATTAATTTTAGAAAATCTACTGATTCCGAGAATATTACATAAAACTATCTTTTTTAAAATTAATTGGGGAGTGAGATCCATCGATGCTTTTCTTTTGAAATTCTTAGATGTTAAATTAATTTCGGATATGTAGTCAAAATTTCTCAAATTATTTATTTTCATTTTTAAGAAGGGGAAGTGGTTCAATTACATTAAAGTGACAGTGTTGTTGAATGTAAAATTAATTTTATAAGATCTTGTATCTTCCTTAGGTATCTCAAAACATTATTTTCGAAATTATTTAAATTGTTACTTTTATAAATGGTAGGTCATTTAACTTGATATTTTTCACAAGCTAGTTATTGGATGCCAGGTTAATCGATGTAATTTTCTAGTGGAGTCATTTAACTATAGTTATTAATATTATGTAGTTTTTAAAATCTTACCTCTTGGGTTAGACATCAAATATCTATATATAATTTTAATTCCCCTTTAGTTTATTTTGTCAATGTTAAATCAACATTCCAAATGTTTTGGTCCTTAAAGGGACATTCACAAAGTATATTGTGTATAGATTTTTTTAAAAATCATAAAATAATTTAAACATATTTAGAAAGTAATATAGAATTACATTCAGTCTTTAAATATACTTAGAAAAAAATACATCAATGCACATATCTTAGTCAATTACATAAGGCATCTATGTGCAACCAACAATCAGCATCAAAATAGACTATGTAGATATGTATTTAATCCAAGAATATATATAATTACAATCTAATGATTGAATAACAAAACATATTAAGTTGTTCAAATATTATAATCTTATACAAAATGCATACATAACATATAGCTTAATGTTCCTCTAAGCTGAAGGCTCCAAAATACCTCCTTTACAAAATATATTTCAGTCAGTGTGTAAAACAATCCAGAAGTTAATCTAAATTTGCTTTACTCATATGTTATACTAATTTATCAAAAGGAATGTGCCTAGGTTTCTGATATTTTAAGCATTATTGTGAAATGTTTCTTTAAAGGGACATGAAATCAAAATATACTTAAAGGGAGACAGTTTAAAAATTAATGATTTATACATTATGAATGAGTATTCTATTTTAAGCAACTTTAAAAATTGTCTCGTATTATGAATGCTCCTTGTGATGTTGCTATCATTACTTTAAAAAAAAGGCATTAAATAGATAATTTATTTGCTTCAGTACTCTGCACAGAACTTGTTTTTTTTGGTTGGATTAATTTATCCAACAATCATCAAGGGCAACCCCGGTTTTTTGGAAACAATTGTCCGTAATCTAAAATATCATTATTGATTTGCAAAGAAAGATAACAAGATAACTGTTAACATTTGCGAATCGGATTAAATTATAAAGTTGCTTAACATTTCATGCTCAACCTGAATCACCAACGCTAAATTTGTTTGGACAGTGTCCCTTTAAGAAATTTAAATAGTGTATTTACTTCTCTTCCTATCTTGACATACTTTGCTTGAAAAGCATATCGAGATAGGCTCAGTAGTTGAAGATTGGTGGATGCACAGAGCTGCCTTATGTGATTGGCTCAACCATGTGCATTTAAATTTCTTCTGTTGAGGATATATAAATACTAAGATAAATTGATTTACATTTTAAAGTCTAAACAATCTGCTATCTCTACAGATCATTTGATACAATTGTTTGTTTGTAATGTCTATTTAAAACTAAAGACGCCATTGCAAAATAACATATATGAGCACTTCCGACAAATACAAGCTTGAGGTTTATTTGCTAATAACAAACAAACCTGTAGTTTAACATTTATAAACAGATTATCCAAGTTACTGACCTTATAACCTGAATTTGATCATTAAGAAATATTGCGTGGGAAACGCATCTTGAAACACCAGATTAGCATCTTTAAACATTAGTCTAATGTCACGCAATAGCACACAATCAATGTGCATTATGAAATACATTTAATAGAGCAATGTCAATACTTCACAATAAGTCAACAAATTTATTTTATGAACAATAAAGACATACAATATTAAATGTGTATTTGTATTAAAGAAAAAGACCGTTATTAAACCGAGAAATGTCTCCAACATTAAATAATGTGACAGTATTAGATTTTAAAGAGAATTTAATCATTAATATTTAACGGATCACGGATATTAAATCTGCGTCACACATATCCGCATGACAGGCCCATGAGTTACTAATAATTCTACATGAAAAATAAAGTAACAGCACCACCATGAGGTATGTGTAAGGAAGTTAATAAGATATGAAACATTAATGAACGACCAATCCGAGTTCATCACAAAAACACAACTTGAGTCAGGATGGTCTCACAGACATTCTAACAATATTTCAAACTTTTATCCAATCAGATGTACAGATAACTTGTCCCATGGTGCATCTCATGTTTACTTCACCATATAAAAGTCCATTACACGTTGCCATCTTTGTCAGTTCTCTAATGCCTGCAGGCGTACTCGATATATTTTTATATATATATATTTTAGAAGACAACCCAGCAGGCATGTCAGCTCCCAGGTTCACCAAGGAGGAGAGCGCTGCACTGGTCCACGCCGTCAAGGACTTTTATCCCCAGCTGTTTGGGAACAAGAGGAGGTTGACAGATGCGCACGTTAAGAAGGCCCTCTGGGAGTCTATCACCAATGCGGTTAGATTGGTGTGTGACGTCCAGAGGACCCAGGATCAGATCATGAGGAGATTCGGAGATATGAGGTTGCGGTTAACAAAAAAAGTCAACCTCATAAGGGACTGGGTACAAGCCCGTAAAAGAGGTGGCAAAAGAGAGGCCCCGCGGAAACTGTACCTACTCCCTTATGAGGTGACTTTATGCAAGCTCCTCAATCTCCGGGTCCCCAAAAGATTTCGATCCTCCCCATCCTCGGCCTCCTCTTCTTCCCTCCCAGCTGCGGAATCTGAATGTCCTGACGCGGGGGCCAGGGCAGCTGTTTCTCCGTCCGGTGGCCTGGGAGGAGATGGAGAATCTGAACAAGGTAATTATCCAACTTCATATAATAACTTAATATTTGTTATTTTTATCCAAAAATGTGTATATAGTCAGATACTAAACCTATACAGATCTCACAACATACACTACATATGATGTTTAGATATCTGATTTTAGATTAGTGATACATGAAATAGGAATGATGTGTCTTGCGCTCTACAGAATATGCGTCACAGAGTGAAAATAGAATTTCGCATCCACGTTAACATGGCTTTGCTGTAAGTGGCATTGCTTTCTACATGTTGGTCAAATGACGGATGCGTAATTCCGCTTTGAATCATTGCGCAATGATCGTGAAAATGGAATTGCGCATCCACGTTAACATGGCTTTGCTGTAAGTGGCATTGCTTTACACATGTTGGTCAAATGACGGATGCGTAATTCCGCTTGGAATCATTGCGCAATGATCGCGAAAATGGAATTGCGCATCCACGTTAACATGGCTTTGCTGTAAGTGGCATTGCTTTACACATGTTGGTCAAAATGAAATGTGAATTATTATATATGTGAAGAATACAGTATTCTTATTTTCAATATTATACATAATAAAAAAAGAAGAATACAAATAAATTATAACATATGCCCATCAATTGATGAGAATGAAATAACAACAAAAAATAATTAAAGCTACAGTAAACAACAGAACTGATTGAAAATAAGAGTACAGGATATATTTATCATGAATTTAATTGAGGAAACAATTAACTCATGGGACTACCAAAGGATTAATAGTTTTAAATTGATTTGCTAATAATGTAAAGATTTTAAACATGGCATGATTTGTATTAATGATATGCAATCCTCATTTAATATATTACAGATATGGATGTTGCTGCTGGATCCTTAAGGCAGGGCTTGTCACAGTATGGTATGTCTCATTTTAATTGACATTTGTATTAGAAACATGGACAGAACATTACATACTAAATCCACATTGTTCAATATTTATATGTAATGTCCCTTTAATAGATGAAAATTAAATAATTCTTCGGATATCCTTAAATAACATATTAGATTTGAATTGCATGCTCAATCCCATTCATTACATCAACATATGGAGTAGAGAATTCATTAACACCAACATTGTCAAATCAATAACATTTTAAAGGGATACTGAGCTAAAATTATTAATGTTGTCATTCAGATAGAGTATGCAATATTAATAAACATTTAAATATAATATTATAATCATATGTGAAATATTCTATTGCTAAATGTATTTTAAAATCAAGAATGTACGTTTATCTGCAGCTCAATTTTGGTTGACCAACCTTGGTTTTTATTGATGATTGGTGGATACCTTCAACAAACAATATTTATGGAATCCAATATTGCTTATCTGCCTTTAATATTAAAATGTAGCAACATTAAAATTATAATAGGAGTCAATGTTCAATCATTTTGAACAGTTTGAACAGTGAAATCAATGATTGAAATAAATCATGTCAGTGTCCCTTTAATAAACAATAGATTCATTCATCTTTACATTCTTTGGATTAAACAATATTGATATATAATTCACATATTCACTGTTGGAGTTACTTTATAGATATCAGCATACTCTCACAGCACCATGATTACATATTTGTACTAATCAATTTTGTTTTGTATTGTGATCAATATGTGTTGTGTCCTAAACAAGATTACTGTACATTGCACAAATGCCTCGATGTGCCACATGTCTTTGTTTATATTTGTCAACAGCTGTTCTTCAAAATGTGGTTTGTGTGTATTGTTTGAAGAACATTGATCAATGGGTATATTTAGATATGCAATAGCATCGTATGAGATGAGTTTGATGTCTAATATAGTCAGAAATTAAACATATGTTCAATACATCATTTTTAACAGAATCCCCTTGATTCAATCAAGCATTTTTTTGTTTAATGACTGCTCTATTCTTCACATTTTAAAGTTGATTAATCATAAAATTCGATACAGATGTGATTTAGTCATATCCCAAATGTGTTTCCTAATATATATCTATATCATTCATAGAGAGAGTTGGTGTGGGGAGCCCACAGGAATCCAGCAGTGGATTATATATTAATTTTCTTTGAATATTGAAAGATTAATAATTACAACTTTATTAGTCTACACCTTTGTTATTCAGAAGATGTATAGCATATGTTTGTTTCCATGTTCATTTTTGACAACAGTCATCAAGTGATACACACATGAGAAATCTTAAATGTTCCATGTACTATGCTTTTCTGATTTAGAAATTAATACAAACAATACATTGAAAATCTGAATCATTGAGAATAACAAATCTAATGTAATTTGTATGCTCCATCAAAATGATGTAAATCATAACTTTGGGTGTGTATATCTTTAATGCAACATTGATGTGTGTCTTTGAACAACAGTAACATATGTTATAATATCTGATCTTAACATGTACACAACATGTTATGTTTTACAGAGCTTGATGTAACATGTGTGACGGAGGAGGAAGAGGCTGCCTTGGAGTCTGATGGTATGTGAAATATATCTATCATGTTTCCAACATGTTGCTTTATTTGAAATCATTTTATTGAAGACATTCAAAGTCTACAGCTTTTGCACTTTAAAAAGGAATATTATTTGTCTGTTCAAATACACTACTGTCCCCTTTCTATATCAGGCAGCATGAAAATATTTTTCTTTTTAAAAATGTATAATTCATGCCATCATCATGTCACATGCATATTCCAGGCCAAAACACAATAATAATGTTATAATTGTACAGACAGTAATTGATATTCATCTGAGTGCCTATATGCATACCATATCCTCATTTCATAATTGTTTACAAATTCAAACACACTTCGAAGTATATTGAAAACATAATCAATTTGAAATGCGTTGATTTGATTTCATGATGTATGAGATGTTAATATATATATTTTTTTTTCAGATGGATCCGCCACTTCTGGTCATCTGGTTTCTGCCCCTGCCCAGTCCCCTGACCATGCCCAGACCCCTGCCCAGGCCGACTCCTGACCATGCCCAGACCCCTGCCCAGACTCCTGACCATGCCCAGACCCCTGCCGGCCCTTCCCATTCGTCATTTCCTGTCCCTCCCAAAACACGCTCCTACACCCCCCTTCGCCGCTCTCCCCGTATTATGGGCCGTACAGCTGCCCAGACCCAAACTCACCACTCACCAGCTGTACGGCCTACCCCGGAGCAGCAGCTCATCCCTCCCCAAGCCAATCCCATCCCTCCCCAAGCCAATACTATCCCTCCACAACCCAATCCCATCCCTCCCCCCTGTCTCAACCTTCATTGTCCTGGGTGTCGGATTGTCCTTCCCAGGCACAGCTGTAAGTATCATTCAAAATCAACATTATAAGATACTTAAAGGTACACTGAAGGTAAATATTTTATATTGTGATTCAAATAGAGCATGCAATGTTAATCAAATTTATAATTTACAACTCTTATGAATTATTCTTCATTCTCTTGCTATCTTTATTGAAACAAAGAAATGCCTAGAATTATTTTTAAATAGAAAATAATTGTGGACATCATTTCTTTATTGTTGGATGAATGTATCCATCAACCAGCAGGGACAAACAAAGTTGATAAACAAATATGGCCTGCCCTAAAAACCGACATTCTTGCATTCAAAATCTAGCTAGAGAATTCTAACATTTAAAGAATATGTGTAATTTTTTCATATTTGTAATGTCATGCTCTATCTGAATCAGTCAATTAAATATTTAGGTTCAGTGTCCCTTTAATTTGATATCACTACATATACCAATCACCACTACTTGGATCCAACAATTTATGTACAAATGTTGATACATTATCTCTTGTCTAACCCAGTGGGAATGTAATTTCTTCAGGTTGCTATGTTTACACAGCTTGTCCTCAACGCCAAAATGTTTAAGGATAGGTGTGCCTACCACAGTATAATTAAAATATTTAAATTGCTAATGTAAGTACAATGTAAATCCTTTAACAAGATTTTATACACTTAAGCTGTATAAGTGGATCATCGAAAACCAATTAAAGGGGACAACATGTTTGAGTAAACTGTCCCTTTAATGATTTTCGGTCTGTCTGAATAACATATTTCATGTGTAAAGAATCAATGAAAACTAATTGATGTAAAGAATGATTTGTCTTTATGATGACAATGTATCTTTGCTTATTTTTTCGTCTTTTGTGTAATTATCCTTAATATTTAATTTATTCTTTATTTTAGGCTGTGACTCAGCATGGCTCATGCTAGAAGGTCTAGCACGAGTAGAGCAGGCCGTGCTGAGGAACGCAGCTGGCCAGAGAGGGATGAACGACACCATGCAGGCCCTGCTCCGGATTCAGGAATTGACTCTGCGTGAAATAATGCGATTAAGTTCAAGGATGCAAGCAAGCATGCACAGGACAATGAAGAGGATGACCAGTAAGTGGAGGATCTGGAGATGCTCCAAGGTCGCAGATAAGAATCCTCTGTCCACATGTTGATGTTTTGTTTTATTGTTGCCATTTGGCCTTTTTCAAAGTTTATTGTTGTGCCTGTTGCACTATTTTACCTTGTCATATGTCTCCAATGGGGCTATGGTGGCCCTTGGCAACTCTCTTCATGGACTGTGATGCACTCTTTTACCTTGTCATATGTCTCCAATGGGGCTATGGTGGCCCTTGGCAACTCTCTTCATGGACTGTGATGCACTCTGTTACCTTGTCATATGTCTCCAATGGGGCTATGGTGGCCCTTGGCAACTCTCTTCATGGACTGTGATGCACTCTTTTACCTTGTCATATGTCTCCAATGGGGCTATGGTGGCCCTTGGCAACTCTCTTCATGGACTGTGATGCACTCTTTTACCTTGGCATATGTCTCCAATGGGGCTATGGTGGCCCTTGGCAACTCTCTTCATGGACTGTGATGCACTCTGTTACCTTGGCATATGTCTCCAATGGGGCTATGGTGGCCCTTGGCAACTCTCTTCATGGACTGTGATGCACTCTTTTACCTTGGCATATGGCTCAAATATTCCTTATTTTTACAAGATTATTTCTAAACGTTGTTGATGTTTTCTTACATACTAATAAAAGACATGTCATTGCACCAATCTTTGTCCTCATTCTTCATGTTATTTTTTGAAAGCTCTAGTTTATCTTGTTGATCCTTAAAGGGACCTACCAAAAATAATTTATTATAAAAAATCATATATGTAAGACAATTGTAAATGACTTTAAGATTAACATCTCCAATGTAATCTTATTATTTGTCTTTATATATTTTTCTCTTAGCTTTATCATTGCATGATTATGATTAGCATAGTAATTGTTTTATATATGTATATATAGATTGTTATTTGTGTATATATGTATATTTCAATTTTCAGATCCATGTGTGTATTTAGAAACTCTGCATGAATTGATGCACCTTTAACAAATGATCTGAGTATTGATACAATGATATAATCCCTGTAAAGTGTTCATTTCATTGAAATAGTATTGTCTATGTGTATCCTCTTTTTATAAAAAAAATCATGTCCCTTTAAGTGATGGTGAGCACAATTGTTAATGAATGTATTTCCATTTCTAAAGCGTTTTTGTCCTTTTTACATGAACAAGGACATATAATCTTATTAATAAACAATCTTATTGTAATGTTGACAGCACATGTATTTCATTTTCAATTCTATCTTATTGTAAAAGTGTAACCAAATAAATCTCTGTGTGTAATGCAAATATTTTAGATGATGAATATTTTTTAACAAATATGTTAACAAAATACTTCTCCTCCCATATATGGCTATAGGTAGGCTGACCATATTTGAACTTGAATAAATGACACGTTTAAACAATCCATGTATCATTATTGTTATTACAAAACAATCAAAACATATCTTAAAACATCAATGGCATATGTATTTCTCATGTGTATCTTTTAAATGTTAAAGATATACACCATAGCTATAGTTCAAGGGACAGTCAAGTCCGAAAAGATGATTCATGATTTGGTGACATTCCTAGATAGCAATCTAGACACATACTAGTTCCTAAAATATAAATACGTTTTTTAGTGATATGCCAAGCTGTCAACTGAGTCCTTGTATTGGCTGCGGTTTTTCAGCTATCTCGGATGCGCCATGTTGCTCAAAACGTCACCTGCCAGGCTGTCCAATGATTCCTTGTATTGACTGACGTTCTTACGTGATCAAGAATGTTCCTTTTATTGGATGGCGTTTTTACGCGATCAAGGATGCGCCTTTTTTTTTGGCCGTTGTTACGTGATCAAGAATGTTCCTTTTATTGGATGGCGTTTTTACGCGAGCAAGGATGCGCCTTTTTTTTGGCGTTCTTACGTGATCAAGAATGTGCCTTTTATTGGATGGCGTTCTTACGTGATCAAGGAAGCGCCATGTTAAGACGTCACATGCAAAGGTAAAAAAACGTATGATTGGATCACGTAGTCCCGCAATATTTGTTTGTGCACGTTAAACATGTTTGTGACTGCAGGCAATTTTAAAAACCTTGAGAATATGTATTATTTGCATCATGTTACATTGTTGACCCGTAGCTGATAAAGACCACCACATTCTCTTTTGATGGATGTCTGGTTGAATAAACGAACGAAAGCAAAATGTTTTCATGCATATGATATTTCGAGGCAAGTGCAAATCTCTATAGTCCATGTTGTTTAATACGTTTGTCAACAATATGTTCCTTTTTCATAAAAATTACTGTTGTTTTTAATGTTAAAGATATCTAATTAATAAATATGCGCTATTGTGTTAGAATAAAGTAATCAATATGCATTTAGCTTTATCATATGCTAAATATATGATGCCGACTTCTTCTAAATGTAATTTCGTTGTAAATTTTATTAAAGGTTCATTAGACACTCACATTATAAATCAAATTTTTTTATTTTGTCTCTAGTTAGATAGTCCATTGTTTAACTAATACACGTTTCATTTTGCTTCTGTTCAAAGAAAATGTAATTAATTATCAGACTCCTCGCCAAGCCTCTAAGTTTCATGTGAGTACCATCTCCAGCTTTCTCCTATTTGTGTAAAGGGTCTTTTCATATGTTAATGATGGGGTATTGTCTGGTTTTACGGTTGTAATGGGGGTTCATCTATATTTTCAATAGAGATAACCCGATTTTCTTTGAAAGTGTTTGAAGCTTTGTAATATTGATATCAGTATATGTTAATCTTGTTGTTTGTAGTAGTGTCTATTACATACAGTTCTGTTAAAAATATAGTATACTGTCCCTTTAATGCAAATGTTGATTTTTGTATCATGTATGAGTTCCACATTGTTTAATCTTCAAATATATTATTGTTAGCATATTTTCACCCCCCACTCCTAAAAGGACTTTAAACCATATTCATTGTTCAAACAAATGTCTTTCTTAAAAAAAATTAACACAATAATGTCTCTTTAAGAAAATATACTTTATTTAACACGTCAATATAAATCTGATTTCAATATTTAATTTTTGACCAAGTACATGTAGATATACCAACAAGCTTCAAATATGTGTTAGCATATGTAATTTTGTTAAAGGGACAGTTTAGAAAACAAATAATGTTTTGCATTATTATAAAAGTCAATTTTGTAATATCAATGATATCAAAGGTTTCTCAACAATTAATCATTTGTCTTTGTTTATTTAAATTTGCTAGCTAAACCTATGAGGTTCGTGTGCTCATTTCTTCGAGCTTGAAGAGTGCATGTAATCATTATACAATTTGACCACTAGAGGGCATTTGGATAGCATTTGTATATGTAAAACCTTGTGCTCATACAGCATATTATTTACCATGTATTGATCATTGATATCTAAAAGGTTGTTATGTCAGAACAACAAATAAGTGGTCATTTTTCCTAGGCATAGATACAAGGTTAAGCACATAAGTCACACGTATTTCTCCATGTTTTGTTGTTTCCAACTTGATAATGCGTAATACAGTGTTTTCTTTGTAATCAATAATTTTCTGACTGTCCCTTTAAGCTGTGTTATTGGCATTCAAACAGTAATATGCCATCATGGATAATTGTAATGGTAATTTTGTTTGCGATTCGGGAAACAGTTTGGACATCACATCACAGAAACCAATCAATATCATGAACAAGGATAGGTATGTGATGATGTGGTTTTCACACACTTATAACCCACACTCTGCAAACAATCTACCTCCATGGACCCGGTCCCATAGAAGTAGATTATATACAGAGTGTGGTCCACAAGTGTATGAAAACCACATCATCACATACCTATCCATTACACATTAAATAAAAAAAAAATTAAAGATGAAAATAAATACTTACTTCCTCTTCCTTCCCCTCTTCCCACGGGGCTGAGGCTCTGGGAGGGGCAACTGCCGACTCCGAAGAGTTCTCCTTGGAGAGGTTGTGGGAAGAGTGGAAGGAAGAGTACTGGGACGACCAAGGTGAGGAGGAGAAGATGGCTGAGGAGGAGAAGATGGCTGAGGAGGAGAAGCTGGCTGAAGAGGAGAAGCTGGCTGAAGAGGAGGAGATGGCTGAAGAGGATGAGATGGCTGAAGAGGAGTAGATGGCCCGGCAGGAGTAGATGGCCCGGCAGGAGTAGATGGCCCGGCAGGAGGAGATGGGCCGGCAGGAGGAGGCCAAGCAGCAGGAGGCCCAGCAGCAGGAGGCCCAGCAGCAAGAGGCCCAGCAGCAGGAGGCGGACCAGGAGGTAGACCAGCATGCGCCTCCCGGAAAAAATTGAACATCTCTTGGTGCAGATGAAAGATTCTGTTTTGGCCTTGTTCGATTCTATTGAGTATGTTTATTATTTGGTTTTGTCCTTCAATTATTTGATTTTGTCCATCAAGTATTCTAGTGCGGCCTTCGATATTTTGTATCCGGGAGTTACGCATCTGGTCTATGTAGTCCAGTAGAACCTGCACCTCCGCTATTTCCTCTTGTTGTGCTTGGCGGGGTACGCGTGCACGGCGGGGTGCCTGTGCACGGTGGTGTGCGGGTCCTTGAGGGTCCTCTGGTTCCGCGTGCTCCTCCTCTGCTTCCGGGGCCTCTTCATCAGCTTCCGTGCGCTCTTCATCACGGGGGGCCTCTTCCCTCCGAAGTGGAAATTCCTCCCCATCACTCTCATCCCGGGGAGATAGATGAGGCTGTGTTTCTTGTGCTGCCTCCTCCCCAGACTCTGTATATTAAAAAAATAAAAAAAATAAAAAATGTATATATTAGCATATTTGCAAATCAAGATTTAAATGACTTAGCTTACGATACAATTACAAATGCAGAATCATTAATCCACTTTGAAATCTAACAAACAATCAATACGATTTCCGCTTTTTCAAAACCGTGTTTGTGATATCTCTTGTCAATCTGATTTTTTTCGCGTTTGTTTTCAGTCTGTTTAAATGCACACCTAACCTATAGCCTAGATACTGATGTAACCGCAAAGTAATTGAATGCGTGTAAACAACGTTATAGCATTAATCTGATCCTTAAAGGGACATGAAACCCAATGTTTTATCTTTCATGATTTAGAAGCATACATTTATTATCAACTTTCTAATGTACTTTTCGTATCTAATTAGCTTCATTCTCTGGATATTCTTTGCTGAAAAGCATATCTAAATATGCTTATAAGATGCTGATTGTTAGCTGAATATAGCTGCCTCCTGTGATTGTTTCACCGTGTGCATGGTTATATCTTCATTAAAATATATCTCAAGAATGATTCAAATTAGGTAATATAAGTACATTTGAATGTTTTGTCAAATTGTATTCGCTACCTCAATCATGAAAGTAAATGTTTGCGTATAGTGTCCCTTGAAATACATTCGTATGTGAAATTATTGTTCAATGAGCTTACCGTCAGATGAGAGTGGCAGGTTCCCGGTATCAATTCCTCCGATACCGACTATTTCCACCTCGGAGATGCTGGGCCGCAACATTTCCTCCCATCGGCAGTACTCTATTTCCAGGGCAGGTCCGCCACCGGTTCCTGCGGCATGTCAGGCCTCCAGACTTAACTTTTTCTTGAGATCCATCTTACAGTCCCGGTAGCGATGTTTTATCGAATCAAGATCTCTGTTCCGGCCACCCACTGCATTGACTGCATTTCTTATCTCATTCCAGAGCCTCCTCTTGTCAGTCGGGGTAGTCTTCTGGTGCTGCAGCCTCCTATACCTGGCCATATAGGCCTCTATGAGGGCCTCCTTCTCCTCCATCGAAAACCTCGCCTCCCTAGTCGCCTTGGCCTTCCCCTGTGACGATGCCCTCTGTTTCCCGGACTGTGAAGCCCTACTCTGTCCGCCACTGGGCCCAGCCACTTGTTCATCTTGAACCAAGTGGCTGGGTCCACCCACCGCTTCCACCCCCGCTTCCTGCCCCCCTTCCTGCCCCCCTTCCTGCCCTGTTCCTCTCCCCCTCCCTCTCCTCCCCCCTCTACCTCTCCCCTGCCTGGCCTCCATCTGTTCCCTAAACTAAACCCCAAATAATCAAACAAAAAGTGAGTGTGATGAAATGAAAGGGGGTCAAAATAAAGAACTAAAAAGACAAAAAAAGTGCTGAAAGTGTGAGAGGGATGTAAAAAAACAAAGAGGGTAAGGAGTATTTAAATAAACCAAAAGAAGAAGACTAAAAGGAGGATATGTAAACTAAATGTAACTAGGGGATGGGTATGGGATGGGTATGGGGTATGGGATAAGAGTAAATGGGATGAAAGGGAATGGGACTACAGGGAATGGGGTATGGAGTGTAGTATGAGGGGGTAGGGGATATGGAGTGTATGTAGTGTTATTGATAAGTGTATGTATGTATTGAATGTGTTTGCGTGTAAATGTGTTAAGTGTACAGAAAAATCACTCGCTCGCTAACTCACACTACTACTAATTCTCACTAACACACTACTACTAATTCTCACTAACAAACACTCCCACTAACTCTCACTAACTACCAGTAACTTACGCTCCCACTAACAACTCTCACTAACAACTCCCACTAACTCACTCACGCTCCCACTAACAGACTCTCTCCCACTCCCACTAACTCCCACTAACTCACTCACGATAACACTAACAACTGACTCTCTCACGCTAACACTAACTCACTCACAATAATGCACCAACTCTCTAATATTAAACCTCCAATCTCCAAAGACCCAACAGCAACACAGTGAAATAAGCCCTGCTTGTGTGGTGCTTATATACCCTGTGTAAATGTTTAATGATGTACCTATTTGCGTTGTAAATTGTGTTCATGTGTGCTTTATTAGCAATTAATATTAGTGCAATGTGTATTAGGTGTGTGAATTTGCGCATGCTCATTTGGAGTTAGTATTTGTGGAATGTGTAGAATGCGATGATGTCATAGTGGTCGTTTTCTCTAACATTGTCCAATAGTATTCTTTTTAAATGTGAATTTGCGATGGTGTGTTCTTAGTGAAGTGTTGTATATGTATGTTTGTCCTAATATATAGTTATATTGAATGCGATTATTTTTCTAGTGTATGTATATATTTTTTATTCCTTGTTGTTATTTTGCGATTTTCCGCATCTTAAAGTATATGCGTATTCCCCGTATTAAATTTTATTTCAAATTCCCCGTTTGTGAATGTGTAATGCTTGTGTGCTTTGTTGATTGATTGTTGTTGTGACATTTGCGGCGTGTTATTGTTGTGCATGATGTGGTATGCGTCATATGACCGAGCTGTGCGTATTCTCGCGAGATCGAGTGTTAGGTGAAAAAAGCAATTTTTTTGCTTTCCCATTGATCTCTATGGGAGACTGTCTTACGCGGGCAGTATTACGCGTGTGACATACACGCGTTAGGAGCATCGTTAGATGGTCTGTTTTGAACTCTAAATACCGGAGTCAAACAATGCCGTGCGTTAGACATAAAACACGCGTGGCGTTAGCAACCCATCTACCGCCGAACTCCAAATCTAGGCCAAAGCTAGCTACAATATAACTAATTGTTACATTGTAGCTAGCTTAGGGTTTATTTTTATTTTACAGGCCACTTTGAATTTATTTTAACTAGGTAGAATAGTTATTAAATAGTTATTAACTATTTAATAGCTACCTAGCTAAAATAAATACGAAAGTACCTGTAAAATAAAACCTAACCTAAGTTACAATTACACGTAACACTACACTATAATTAAATTAATTACCTACATTAACTACAATTAACTACAATTAAATAAAATTTAAATAAAATGAACTAAAGTACAAAAACAAAGAAACACTAAATTACAGAAAATGATAAAATAATTACAAGAATTTTAAACTAATTATACCTAATCTAATCCCCCTAATAAAATAAAAAGCCCCCCAAAATAAAAAAATTCCCTACCCTATACTAATTTACAAATAGCCCTTAAAAGGGCCTTTTGCGGGGCATTGCCCCAAAGTAATCAGCTCCTTTACCTGTAAAAAAAATTACAATTTTCCCCTCAACATTAAAACCCACCACCCACACACCCAACCTTACTCTAAAACCCACCCAATCTCCCCTTAATAAAACCTAACACTACCCCCTTGAAGATCACCCTACCTTGAGCCGTCTTCACCCAGCCGGGCACAAGTGGAACTCCAGAGGGGCAGAAGTCTTCATCCGATTCGGCCAGAAGAGTACATCCAGACCAGCAGAAATCTTCATCCAGGCGGCATCTTCTATCTTCTTCGATCCGGAGCAGAGCGCGTCCATCTTGAAGACATCCGTCGCGGAGCATCCTCTTCCATCCGACGGCGACTGAAGAATGAAGGTTCCTTTAAGTGACGTCATCCAAGATGGCGTCCCTTCAATTCCGATTGGCTGATGCAATCCTATCAGCCAATCAGAATTAAGGTAGGAAAAATCCTATTGGCTGATGCAATCAGCCAATAGAATTGAAGTTCAATCCTATTGGCTGATCCAATCAGCCAATAGGATTGAGCTTGCATTCTATTGGCTGTTCCAATCAGCCAATAGAATGCAAGCTCAATTATATTGGCTGATTGCATCAGCCAATAGGATTTTTCCTACCTTAATTCCGATTGGCTGATAGGATTCTATCAGCCAATCGGAAATGAAGGGACGCCATCTTCATTCTTTAGTCGCCGTCAGATGGAAGAGGATGCTCCACGTCGGATGTCTTCAAGATGGACCCGCTCCACCCTGGATGGAAGAAGATAGAAGATGCCGCCTGGATGAAGACTTCTGCCGGTCTGGATGTCCTCTTCTGGCCGGATCGGATGAAGACTTCTGCCCCTCTGGAGGTCCACTTTTGCCCGGCTGGGTGAAGACAGCTCAAGGTAGGGTGATCTTCAAGGGGGTAGTGTTAGGTTTTTTTAAGGGGGGATTGGGTGGGTTTTAGAGTAGGGTTGGGTGTGTGGGTGGTGGGTTTTAATGTTGGGGGGATATTGTATTTTTTTTTACAGGTAAAAGAGCTGATTACTTTGGGGCAATGCCCCGCAAAAGGTTCTTTTAAGGGCTATTTGTAATTTAGTATAGGGTAGGGCATTTTTTTATTTTGGGGGGCTTTTTTATTTTATTAGGGGGATTAGATTAGGTGTAATTAGTTTAAAAATTTGTAATTTCTTTTTTATTTTCTGTAATTTAGTGTATTTAATTTGATTGTAATTAATTGTAGGTAGTCTAGGTAATTAATTTAATTATAGTGTAGTGTTAGGTGTAATTGTAACTTAGGTTAGGGTTTATTTTACAGGTACTTTTGTCATTATTTTAACTAGGTAGTCATTAAATAGTTAATAACTATTTAATAACTATTGTACCTAGTTAAAATAAATACAAAGTTGCCTGTAAAATAAAAATAAACCCTAAGATAGCTACAATGTAACTATTAGTTATATTGTAGCTAGCTTAGGGTTTATTTTATAGGTAAGTATTTAGTTTTAAATAGGAATATTTTTTTTTAATTGTAGTAATTTTATTTAGATTTTTTAAAATTATATTTAAGTTAGAGGGGTGTTAGGGTTAGATTTAGATTTAGGGGTTAATACATTTAATATAGTAGTGGCGACGTTGGGGGCGGCAGATTAGGGTTTAATAAATGTAGGTAGGTGTCGGCGATGTTAGGGATAGCAGATTAGGGGTTAATAAAATGTAACTAGTGTTTGCAAGGCAGGAGTGCGGCAGTTTAGGGGTTAATATATTTATTAAAGTGGTGGTGATGTCCGGTCGGCAGATTAGGGGTTAAACATTTTAGTTAAGTGTTTGCAATGTGGGGGGGGGGGCTCGGTTTAGGGGTTAATAGGTAGTTAATGGGTGTTAGTGTACTTTTAGCACTTTAGTTAAGAGTTTTATGTTTTGGCGTTACCCCATAAAACTCTTAACTACTGACTTTTAAATGTGGTAGGAGTCTTGACAGGAGAGGGTGTACCGCGTTAGGAAAATCCCATTAAAAAGGTAGGATACGCAATTGACGTAAGGGGATTTGCGGTATACGAAAATCGCGGAAAAAAAGTGAGTGGTACACCTGTACCTGCCTGACGCGTAATACCAGCGGGCATTAAAAAGCAGCGTTGGAACCCCTTAACGCTGCTTTTTAAGGCTAACGCAAGACTCGTAATCTCAGTGTTTGTTTGCAAACATCATACTTTCCTTCTGACCACACTGGAGAGAATTTAGCACAAGATTTGAGAGAAGCTTTGGCCTCATGGGGACTCTGTAAGGATCAACAAGTATCAATCACCAAAGACAATGGCGCAAACATCGTCAAGGCTGTTGCTCTGAATAAATGGACAAGACTACAGTGTTTTGGGCACAAGTTACATCTTGCAATTGAAAATGCAGTGAAAGATGAACCTCGCATTTCTAGAGCCACAGGCTTATGCAAGAATATTGTTTGCCATTTCTTACACAGCTGGAAAAAGAAGGTGGCATTAACTCAAGCCCAGGAAGAACTTCAACTGCCAAATCATTCACTGATAACAGAGTGCCCAACAAGATGGAGCTCAAGACAAAAGATGATAGAGAGAGTTTTAGAGCAACAGAAAGCATTGACTCAGGTTCTCTCTGCAGACAGAAAAACCAGACATCTGGTTCCACAATGGCAGGACACTGATGTTCTTGAATCTGTGAGTAAGGCAATGGGGCAAGTTCAAGATTTTACTGATGCCCTTTCTGGAGAAAACCTTGTCAGTGTATCATATGTTAAACCAGTTCTGCATCTATTAAACACAAAGATACTGGCTCTGGAGGAAGATGATTCTGACCTTACCAAGACACTGAAATCCAAAATTCTTGAATATATGAATAGAAATTATGAAGATGAAGATACTCAAGATCTGCAAGATATGGCATCATTCCTTGATCCACGTTTCAAGACAACCTACATAAATGCGGATAAAATTACAAGCATCAAGGCCAGGGTGATTATCTGATATGGCCATTGTGTCTGAGCACGAGCAGCAAGTTGTGCAAAAGGCAAGTCAAGCAATCAGCAGTCCACCATGCAAAGTTATAGATGTAGAAGAAGAAACAGTGCAAGCACCTGCAGCAGATGGTCCTCCTCCTGCAAAGAAATCAAGAAAGTCTTTAGGAAGTTTTTTCAAGACTGAGTCTGCTGCGCCATCTCTGTAACTTGAAGAAGCCATAGCATCAGAGCTGAACAGATACCTGCTTTCTCCCTCCATTGATAGTGATAAAAATCCTCTACAATGGTGGAAACTACATTAGATTTCCAAAATTGAGCAAGCTTGCACAAAAATATCTTTGTGTTCCTGCAACTAGTTCACCATCAGAGAGGGTGTTTAGCACAGGAGGAAAGGTGGTGACCTGTCAATGTTCATGCTTGAAGCCAGAAATGGTACATATGTTGTTTTTTTTAGCCAAAAACCAAACCCAATAAAACCACTAGTAATGCTTGAAATAAAAAAATGGTACTAAACTAGTACTTCTGTAGCTGTACTGTCCTAGTCAGATTTTGGTTTTTGTATCCAAAAACCACCTAACCTATCTAAAGTCTAAAAGCCATGCAATTTTTAAATGTTATATATATAATATATTTTATTTATGTTATTCTCTTCTTATTACATATTACTAAATTATTTACTATTACAAAAAATCATTAAAATTCCTTCATGGGCCCTGCTTTTACAAGCTCTGTGTTATAGTTGTACTTAACGTGTCACTCACTATGACAAAAAAATCCTTATGATGTCAGCTCAAATACTTAGTGATTCACAGTTCTCTCCTGAGTGAAAATGCACATGCACTTTGTGCACTGACTGTATTCTAACTGTATCGATGGCCTATGCCATAACCAGGGCAGGCCAGCTTCCAAATTCCAATGTTTTTCTATTGTATTCTCTGTTTTAATTTTGAATAATGTACTCTTACTGTACTATGCTGCAGTGCTGCTGCTATTAGTTGATGCATGGATGTTAAAAACAGGTTGCAGGATTTACCTTGTTAATGCCACATCCCACATGTTTTCCTGGATAGTAGTCACTCAGCTAAATGACTAACACATGAAGCAGTGTGTGTTGTACTAAGTAATGTGCAATTAGGAACACAAATCAGTGCTGCACAGTACGCACTTTGCAAGTTTCTCCATCCCTTTAGACTTCTTCATATGTTACTCATACCACAGATAGACTGACTGGCCAAGAAAAAATGGACAATGTGTTGTGGTAATAACTGTCCAGCTAATTTAATTTAAATTTGCTGTTGTGTGTGTTGAGTTTACTTGTTTGTATTATGTATTGTAGTTGTACTCTAACTACCAAGTGTTCTGTACTACAGCTACAGGGAGTGCAGAATTATTAGGCAAGTTGTATTTTTGAGGATTAATTTTATTATTGAACAACAACCATGTTCTCAATGAACCTAAAAAACTCATTAATATCAAAGCTGAATAGTTTTGGAAGTAGTTTTTAGTTTGTTTTTAGTTATAGCTATTTTAGGGGGATATCTGTGTGTGCAGGTGACTATTACCCATTTCAATTATTTATTTTTACCTGTGAAACCAATATAACATCTCAACATTCACAAATATACATTTCTGACATTCAAAAACAAAACAAAAACAAATCAGTGACCAAAATAGCCACCTTTTTTTGCAAGGACACTCAAAAGCCTGCCATCCATGGATTCTGTCAGTGTTTTGATCTGTTCACCATCAACATTGCGTGCAGCAGCAACCACAGCCTCCCAGACACTGTTCAGAGAGGTGTACTGTTTTCCCTCCTTGTAAATCTCACATTTGATGATGGACCACAGGTTCTCAATGGGGTTCAGATCAGGTGAACAAGGAGGCCATGTCATTAGATTTTATTCTTTTATACCCTTTCTTGCCAGCCACGCTGTGGAGTACTTGGATGCGTGTGATGGAGCATTGTCCTGCATGAAAATCATGTTTTTCTTGAAGGATGCAGACTTCTTCCTGTACCACTGCTTGAAGAAGGTGTCTTCCAGAAACTGGCAGTAGGACTGGGAGTTGAGCTTGACTCCATCCTCAACCCGAAAAGGCCCCACAAGCTCATCTTTGATGATACCAGCCCAAACCAGTACTCCACCTCCACCTTGCTGGCGTCTGAGTCGGACTGGAGCTCTCTGCCCTTTACCAATCCAGCCACGGGCCCATCCATCTGGCCCATCAAGACTCACTCTCATTTCATCTGTCCATAAAACCTTAGAAAAATCAGTCTTGAGATATTTCTTGGCCCAGTCTTGACGTTTCAGCTTGTGTGTCTTGTTCAGTGGTGGTTGTCTTTCAGCCTTTCTTACCTTGGCCATGTCTCTGAGTATTGCACACCTTGTGCTTTTGGGCACTCCGGTGATGTTGCAGCTCTGAAATATGGCCAAACTGGTGGCAAGTGGCATCTTGGCAGCTGCACGCTTGACTTTTCTCAGTTCATGGGCAGTTATTTTGCGCCTTGGTTTTTCCACATGCTTCTTGCGACCCTGTTGACTATTTTGAATGAAACGCTTGATTGTTCGATGATCACGCTTCAGAAGCTTTGCAATTTTAAGAGTGCTGCATCCCTCTGCAAGATATCTCACTATTTTTGACTTTTCTGAGCCTGTCAAGTCCTTCTTTTGACCCATTTTGCCAAAGGAAAGGAAGTTGCCTAATAATTATGCACACCTGATATAGGGTTTTGATGTCATTAGACCACACCCCTTCTCATTACAGAGATGCACATCACCTAATATGCTTAATTGGTAGTAGGCTTTCGAGCCTATACAGCTTGGAGTAAGACAACATGCATAAAGAGGATGATGTGGTCAAAATACTCATTTGCCTAATAATTCTGAACTCCCTGTAGAGCTGTAAAAATGTATGCAATGACAGGCTGCAGGATGTAAGGAGTGCCCTTGTCAATGCCACATCCCCCATGTTTTCCAGGACAGTGGACAGTCACTCAGCTAAATAACTAACACATGCATTAGTGTGCATTGTAATAGAACAAAACAAAGGGAGGTGATACCAGATTTGTTGGAAAAGGCAAAAAATGCTATTGGCTCCCAGCTGACCTTGTTGTCTATATTATAGAAGGAGGTAACTGGCTGGGAGTGTGCTTAGAGCATATAACAACATTTAAATCAAAGAACAAATCTTAAGAGAATAGGGAAAAGTATTCTCTTTTTACACATAAACTATATATTTTTCCCCTTAAAATTGAACTTTTACTAGTTATAGTTAAAAAAGGCAGCATAAATAGAAATTGTATCTAGCGTGCCAGAAAAATAGTTAAAAACACAACTCTGTAACTGTGACTTGTATAAAGTACTTCAATGTTGCTGATTTTAGGTAGTTTATCACATATGAGGAGGAGGGGAAAATTCAACGATATTAGGTAAATATAAGAGCCTCTATTTATCAACTGTGTCCTGTATTGCGGTCGCGTTTCACATATACACTGAGGAAGCATATATGTGAAACCCGACCGCGTCAGGGGCTTCGTGTTTATTTTAACTGCACTCTGTTAATTTCAGACTATCTACTAATTGATCATTTTAATTTGTTGTTGTAACATTTGTTGTAACATTTGGGACATATTGTGGGAAGGATGGGGAAGGGTTTAGTGTAAAAAAGTGGCTTATCTACCCTAATACAGGGCAATACAGGACACAGTTGATAAATAGAGGCTCTTACATTTACCTAATATCGTTGAATTTTCCCCTCCTCCTCGTATGTGATAAACTACCTAAAATCAGCAACATTGAAGTACTTTATACAAGTCACAGTTACAGAGTTGTGTTTTTAACTATTTTTCTGGCTTGCTAGATACAATTTCTATTTATGCTGCCTATTTTAACTATAACTAGTAAAAGTTCAATTTTAAGTGGAAATATATATACTTTATGTTTAACAAGAGCATACTTTCCCCTATTCTCTTAATAGGGTTTTTTCTTTGATTGTGCATTGTAATAGAACACACATCATGCTGCTGCACACTCAGCACTTTTCAGGTTTCTCCATACATGTAATGCATACACTGTTTCATATAATACTCATACCACAGCTAGACTGACTGCCCAGTGCCCAAGAAAACAAAGGAAAATGTGGTAAGAACTGGCCAGCTATTTTCATTTCAATTAGCTGTGTGTGTGTTGAGTTCAGTTGTTTGTATTATGTATTGTAGTTACTAGTTACTCTAACTATAACTGGTGTTCTACTTCTTAGTGTTCTGTACTACAGCTATAGCTGTAAATTTAATGTAATATGACAGGCTGCAGGATGTCAGGATTGCCTTTGTCAATGCCACATTCCCCATGTTTTCATGGACAGTCACTCAGCTAAATGACTAACACGTGCAGCAGTGTGCATTGTACTACCTTTACTTAGAAACACAAATCATGCAGCTGGAGCTGGATAGTCCTCAGTGAGAACTTTTCAGGTTTCTTTCTACATGCTGCACACACTGCTTCATATGTTACTCTAACCACAGGTAGACTGACTGCCCAAGAAAACATGGGCAATGTGGTAAGAACTGGCCAGCTAATTTCATTTAAATTAGCTTTATTTGTATGTGTTTGTATATAACTGTGTTCTACTTCTTAGTGGTATTTTATATAGATCTACTACTACAAAATAGCTGTGACTAGTGTGTGATGTAATATGACAGGCTGCAGGATGTCAGGATTGACCTTGTCAATGCCACATCCCTCATGTTTCCCTGGACAGTAATTCCTAAAATGAATAACACATGCAGTAGTGTGTGCATTCATTGTACTTACTTTACTGCACTTATATTTATTTATATACAGAACTTCACAAGTCATACTGCTGTAAAGACAGCAATTTTTAGGTTTCTCCATGCTTACACTCACTGCTTCATATGTTATTCATACCACTGTGCCCACACTGTTTGAATGACTGTCCAATAAAACGTGACAATGTTGTGGGAACTTGTGTGTCATACGACCTAATAACTGGCTAGTGGCTACTATTTAATCACATCACAGGCAGCAATTTTTTTTTTTAATATTTTTTTATTGAGATTCAGAACAAGACAGGCAAACATTACAAAGCCATAGAGTCTATACAAAGAAACAGTAATCAAGTATATGACAGAAATAATCAAAAGACAATTAACAGAGTACATTAATATGGCCATATTCAGTTTTGGTAATAAACATAGTGCTTGCCACACAAACCATAGGCCCTCTACTTTGCCACTGAGGCCACTCTTGGACCTCCTAATTCTATTAGAAACGGAATGGAACAGGGGGCCATCATGTACCAGATGAGACCACTTTTGGATCTCGACTGGTTAATCTCATTTTTTTAATTTTTGTTGTGCTTTCTCTTTTCTCTATTTCTGCTCAGCTAAACCTCGGATTTCTATTAAGGTAAAACTTAAACTATAACATATAACCCTATAAAGTCACTTCTGAGAGTAGCTGCTGGGGGAGTAAGCCCTTTGACTTTACCACACTAAAGAAAAGGGCAGCAGACCTTAAAGAATATAAGTATTTGAGGGAGCCCAATCATAACAATATAACACTTATATCACAGTTCTAAAGTATAGTTATGTTCATAAGGTATAACGAATTATAGTCATATCTGATGGGGCTAGAACATTTTCATGACAGAGACATTATTTTGTGAGGTCACTAAAGCTTCAGGTATTTCCTGCAAATAATTGGCCCTTAGTTAGTTAAAGCTCTGGATCACAGATATGCAAACACCGACACATACAAATATATATACACACATGGTAGTGGTCTCCATTATTTAATTATTTGATCCTAGCTGGGTATGCCTACGTGCAACTATAAATGTCTAATAATACATTTAGAGAGCCTCTATGATACCTCTACCTTTCTCCTTTAAGCAACTAACTCGTGATAAGAGATATATAAAAAAAAACATTCTCAGTATCAATGAGTATGGTGCTAATAACAATCACATTTTTAACAGACTGATAACCCTACTAACATAAAATATTAAGACTGGTTACTGGGATGTGAGTAAAAATAACAGAACAACGACTGGATATTAAGGATATGTTTGAGGTATACAGTCTAGGAAGTGTTGGTACCAAATATCAGGTTATGACTCCATCATGGAGAATCAGTAGATTAACCTACACCGGATTTATTTAGGCTGTATCCATGTAGAGGACAGTTCTTCCATGTCCATATATGTTGAGCCGATTGCCGGGTCTTCTGCCAGAGTAGGGATGGAATGATGTCGTCTTCTGTGACACGCTGCAAGCCCCTGTGCCATCTCCCCTGTAAGACAAGAGCTTCTAGGCTTGTAAGGGCAAGTAAGCTTGACTGCTCGTCGTATAAATGACCAAAAACTGTCCTTAGAGCCCCACTCCCTGTTAGGAAGTTTGGTGCAATCATTTTCCCTGAGGGCTGTGCTGCCGTTTGGTAAAGGAGGTCTTCCGGTGGCATCTGAACTATCTGCCCGATCACATCCATCTCCACCAAATCAGTACCTTCTTGTTTAGGTTTCCGTTTCAGATTTTATTGATCCAGTGGATGCGGTCCGCAATGCGATGGCTTCACCACCGATTCAAACAGGGTATATAGGTCTCTCCTCAGTGCTGCAAAGCAATCTTGTAGTAGCTGCATCACTGTCGTCTCCCACGAACTTAGGCAATCCATTTTAGTAGCAAAGCAACTCTAGGTCCGCTCGAGCCATCCCCACAGCAAATTTTGAGATATCAAAACGTCTCTATGTACTTTCAGTGCCGTACTTCAGCTCAAATGGCTGTTAATTCTGACTTGTAAATCAGGATAGCGGAGGGGTAGATGAAGGTCCAGGTCTTTATCAGACCTCCCCTGCGTACCTTCTCTATTTCTGTCTGTAGGGCTGTATTTTCAGATAGAAAGTGTTCAAAGTAGCTCCACAGATGTAGATATATATCATAATAGTAGTTACAAGCTTGGTGTGTGGAATAAAGGAGTGATAAACAACGGCTTTAACAACTCCTCGATCAGCCAAAATTAGCAAGCAACCATCTTGGTCCCTGGTCGGACACGCCCCCCACAGGCAGCAAATTTTGTTGTAACTATTTTTTGTTTTGTATTTGTATGCTCAAATAGTGTATTGGACATTGATAAACATGAACATTAAGATTCTGTAGTGTTAAATAATTTTTAATGCTAAATGAAGGTGTTATAGTTATTTTTAATAAAATCGCGATTAAATGGCATTCACGATAAAAAAATTTGCCCGTATCGCACAGCCCTAATGTACACACATAAGTGCATTGGAACCCTTTTCAGTCAATTGGATTAAAACACGAAAGATCATATTTATGCAAAATTCATATTTAATGAAGTGTTTAATTATGTATTTAATGTAAATATTTCACATTCCAATGTTCCACTCGTAACCTAGCCCTATATACTGTATGTCAAACAAATATTAAAAATGGAAGCTAAAAAGTGATCTAAAAATCCCAATGTTAGAATCTCAAAATGAAAATTTTATGTGTAAATTGTTAGATCTATTAGTACATAAGAAGAACAATATGATTTTTTAGACATAGCTCCTTTGAAAGGAGACCAACATTTTTTCTGATAGGATGCAGGTTAATTATATCCCCATTTTTGCAAAACCAGTCATTGATTAACTGAAATCTAATTGTAATTTAAAAAAAAAAGATAATTGTTTGTTAGTAAATATAATGACAAACTTCCAGGAAAGAGAGTCTTTAAAAAATGTAATGTTAATCTTGGATTTGGTATTCCATACTGCTGATAAGGGTGGATATTTTGTGTTACAGAACACACAGGACACTATACATTATAAATAGTACTATTATATTTTGTATAAAAATCTTATATGGGATTATTCAACTAAGCTTAAAGGGATGGTAAACTCAGTATAGGCAGAATATGTTATCGGTATTATCTCATATTATTACATTTTCTCTTTAAATTTCAATAAAAACATGAAATAGCCATTTACTTACAATTTACAAGTAAAGAATAGATCCGTTCCGTAAAATCGCCAGCCCACCGTAACGTCACATTAATTTTTCCTGTCTGTGTCCAATTATCTATCCAGTCGCTAGACAGGCTCCCTGCCATACAATTTTTTTGCGCATGCGCCCTAACGATCGCTTCCTACGATCGTAACAACCAATCAACATGCTATCAATCCTTCTAAGAATTTGCGCATACAAGTTTGATTTTACGCATGCGTCTTATGTTATTTTTCACACGGCACTCTCGGCACAAACAACGTAAGCCCTGTATTGTATACTATTACTATACGATACATTCCTTACTTGGAGCAGTGCCAGTCAGTAAGTACATCTTACAAATATAGAGTTTGAATTGTTTGTTAAAAAAACTTTTATTTACGAAAACGTTTGGTTTATAATTAATTTTGTAGATAGCTGTAATGCACTCAACATATTATTCCTACTAATCTAATTGATACATTTAGCTAATGACTACAAATGATATTGATGGGTATCCACTATTTTATATTGATCTGTTGTATTTAAAAAAATATGATCTTAAAAAAATATAATCTTCCTAGACGTCATGCAAACCAATGCGCATGCGTTAAACATAAGAATATCGGGAACGAGCAATCAGTATGACGTGAGGAGAGGGTGGAGAGAGGACAAAGGACAGAGTGGTGTTACAGGCAGATAAGAGGGGCGGAGCGAGGCGGGGAGATACGGAGCAACCAGGTTAAAAAACATTATCAAAAATTAGGATAAATTACATATAAATATAAAAAATGGATAATGCGGTTTGATCATATATACCTATAGAAATGCAAATATGAAATTGGGAAGTAAATGAGTTTACCATCACTTTAAAGGGATACTAAATCCAAATTTTTTTCTTTCATGATTCGGATAGAGCATGCAATTTTAAGCAACTTTCTACTCCTATTATCAATTTTTCTTTGTTCTCTTGCTATCTGTATTTGAAAAAGCAGGAATCTAAGCTAGGGAGCCGGCCCATACACTTAGCCACCAATCAGCAAGTGCAACCCAGGTGCTGAGCCAAAAATGGGACGGCTCATAAGCTTACACTTTTGATTTTCAAATAAAGATAGCAAGAGAATGAAGAAAAATGTATAATACGAGTAAATTAGAAAGTTGCTTAAAATTGCATGCTCTAACTGAATCATGAAAAAAAATTGGGTTTAGTATCCCTTTAATGTTTTATTACACTTGACTAAAGATAAGTATATTTTGGACAGTGATGAATTATCCTTTTTAACAGAGGCTCACCGTAGAGTAGCAATATTCTACCATTTACCAAAAATGTGTAAGAGTATAAACAATCCGCTAGGTAGACCAACAGAGTCTGGGGTGGACTTCTTGTGTAGTAATCTGTCTAAATATTTTTATTTTTATTTGCAACCATTATTAAAGAAAAGCAAAACGTTTCTTAGTGATACTATTAATGTTATAAATAAATATCTATGTTTGAAGGATTTATATGGGAACATGATTAACCCCTTAGTGACCAGAGCACTTTTCCATTTTCTGTCCGTTTGGGACCAAGGCTATTTTTACATTTTTGCGGTGTTTGTGTTTAGCTGTAATTTTCCTCTTGCTCATTTACTGTACCCACACATATTATATACCGTTTTTCTCGCCATTAAATGGACTTTCCAAAGATACCATTATTTTCATCATATCTTATAATTTATTATAAAAAAAATTATAAAATATGAGAAAAAAGTGGAAAAAACACACTTTTTCTAACTTTGACCCCCAAAATCTGTTACACATCTACAACCACCAAAAAACACCCATGCTAAATATTTTCTAAATTTTGTCCTGAGTTTAGAAATACCCAATATTTACATGTTCTTTGCTTTTTTTTCCAAGTTATAGGGCCATAAATACAAGTAGCACTTTGCTATTTCCAAACCATTTTATTCAAGATTAGCGCTAGTTACATTGGGACACTGATATCTTTCAGGAATCCCTGAATATCCCTTGACATGTATATATTTTTTTTTAGAAGACATCCCAAAGTATTGATCTAGGCCAATTTTGGTATATTTCATGCCACCATTTCACCGCCAAATGCGATCAAATACAAAAAATCGTTCACTTTTTCACAAACTTTCGGTTTCTCACTGAAATTATTTACAAACAGCTTGTGCAATTATGGCATAAATGGTTGTAAAATTTTCTCTGGGATCCCCTTTGTTCAAAAATAGCAGACATATATGGCTTTGGCATTGCTTTTTGGTAATTAGAAGGCCGCTAAATGCTGCTGCGCACCACACGTGTATTATGCCCAGCAGTGCAGGGGTTAATTAGGGAGCTTGTAGGGAGCTTGTAGGGTTAATTTTAGCTTTAGTCTAGTGTAGCAGACAACCCAAAGTATTGATCTAGGCCCATTTTGGTATATTACATGCCACCATTTCACCGCCAAATGCGATCAAATAAAAAAAAAAGTTCCCTTTTTCACAAACTTTTTGTTTCTCACTGAAATTATTTACAAACAGCTTGTGCAATTATGGCATAAATGGTTGTAAATTTTTCTCTGTGATCCCCTTTGTTCAGAAATAGCAGACACATATGGCTTTGGCGTTGCTTTTTGGTACTTAGGCCGCTAAATGCGCATCACACGTATTATGGCTAGCAGTGAAGGGGTTAATTAGGTAGCTTGTAGGGAGCTTGCAGGGTTAATTTTAGCTTTAGTGTAGAGCTTAGCCTCCCACCTGAAACATCAGACCCCCTGATCCCTCCCAAACAGCTCTCTTCCCTCCCCCACCCCACAATTGTCCCCGCCATCTTAAGTACTGGCAGAAACTCTGCCAGTACTAAAATAAAAGCTATATTTGGGCTTTTTTTTTTAAAAGAAAAGGCATATTTACATATGCTGCTCTGTAGGACCCCCCTTTAGCCCCCAACCTGACTGATCCCCCACCAAACAGCTCTCTAACTCTCCCCCTCTGTCTTAATGGCCGCCATCTTGGGTACTGGCAGCTGTCTGCCAGTACCCAGTTTAGAATAAAATTGCTTATATTTTTTAATGTTTCCCCTTTTCTGTAGTGTAGCTCCCTGCCCCACCAAAGACCAACCCCCCACCCCCTCCTAGATACATTTGATTTACATTTTTTTTTATTCAGATACCCCTTTCTCAAACTTTGATTTTCTGTAGTGTAGCGTTCCCTCCCGCTCCCGCCCCGTGCACGCGCCCGCCCGCCGCCCCCCGTGCACGCGCGCGCGCCCGTGCGCGCCCCCATCGGCCCTGCCCCCGATCCCGCCCCCCTCTACATTACCCGGCCCATCGATGGCCGCCCCCCCGCCTCCCAAGTCGGCTCCCACCCACCAACGATACCGGCCATCGATGTCCGGTGCAGAGAGGGCCACGGAGTGGCTCTCTCTGCATCGGATGGCCATCTAGCGTTATTGCAGGATGCCTCCATATCGAGGCATCACTGCAATAACCGGAAAGCAGCTGGAAGCGAGCAGGATCGCTTCCAGCTGCTTTCCACACCGAGGACGTGCAGGGTACGTCCTCAGGCGTTAACTGCCTTTTTTTTGAGGACGTACCCTGCACGTCCTCGGTCGTTAAGGGGTTAAAGGAACAGTCTACACCAGAATTGTTATTGTTTAAAAATATAGTTAATCTCTTTTTTACCCATTCCCCAGCTTTGCACAACCAACATTGTTATATAAATATACTTTATAGCATTTAAACCTCTAAATTTCTGCCTGTTTCTAAGCCACTAAAAAATTCCTCTTATCACACTTATGGGAGTCATATAGATAACATTGGTTTGAGGCAGACACTGCACTAATTGTATAAATTGTAAGTCAATAGATAATAAATAAATAGCCATGTGATCAGGGGGCTGTCAGAAAAGGCTTAGACACAAGGTTATCACAGAGGTAAAAAGTATATTAATATTACTGTGTTGGTAATGCAAAACTGGGGAATGGGTAATAAAGGGATTATCTATCTTTTTAAACAATAAACATTTTGGAGTAGACTGTCCCTTTAAGTCTGGGTTACATGTAAAGTCTCAGCCCTCATTGGATATTGAAGTAGTAAGGGGATATTTTTTGGTGGGACATACTATACCATCTACACTTTTAGAATGTTTATTAGATTGTATTGCATTCATTCATAATAACAACTATTTTATGTTTGGAAATCGAAATCATAAACAAATTCAAGGCATCACAATGAACAAAGGTTTTAAAATGACTTTTAAATTAAACACTGTTTATTTGCATAATCAACAAATACATACTGTAACAATTAGGAAATGTAATAGCACTTACTTTGAATTTCAAATGAGTAGTAGTTTATCTTTCTAGCAAAGTTCAGCGACAGTCTAGTCCAAAACAAACTTTCATTACTCAGATAGAGCATGTAATGTTAAACAATTTTCCAATTTACTTCTATCACCAATTTTCCTTTGTTCTCTTGGTATTCTTAGTTGAAAGCTAAATCTAAGAGGTTCATATGCTAATTTCTAAGCCCTTGAAGGCCGCCTCTTAGCTCAGGGCATTTTGACAGTTTTTCACCACTATAGGGTGTTAGTTCATGTGTTTCATATAGATAACACTGTGCTTATGCACGTGGAGTGGAGTTCTAGATGCCTGCACTGATTGGCTAAAATGCAATACTGTCAAAAGAACTGAAATAAGGGGCAGTTTGCAGAGGCTTAGATACAAGATAATCACAGAGGTAAAAAGTATATTAAAATAACTGTTTTGGCTATGCAAAACTGGGAATGTGTAATAAAGGGACTGTCTATCTTTTAAAACAATAAATATTCTGGTGTAGACTGTCCCTTTAAATCTATTTTTTTTCCCCCTGTGTTATATGTGACAGCCATCAGCCAGTCATAAAACGTAAATACATATATACTGTGCTCCCTTGCACATGCTCAATGGTCTCATGTAAAGTGTGCATAAAAATAGATTGAGCACATTTTGATATTGAAAGTAAATTAGAAAGTTTTGTAAACTTTTATGCTCTATTTGAATCACCACATATAATGAAGGGGTTGTCTAACTTTAGATCCACTTTTAGTAAATATGATAGGGGAGAGACCTGCTGCTGTTTTAACAAAGAATAGGAACCTTCCAAGTAAGTTTTGTACTATTACATCTAAAAAGGTTAACTATAATGCAAAATGGCTTAGAACAATACACCAAAAGGGACTTTTAAAAGGGAAATGCCATTTGCAGCATGTGTAACTATTATATGAGAAAAAAGTGTTTAATGTTGATGAGTCTAACAAATTTAAAATAATATATAGATGTAATTGTGATAATACATATATGATGTTTATTTATTGAATTCTCTATGCAATTGCTTTACATTGGTGGAACCAGATGGAGAGGCAGAAGAACATTTAAAAGGGACAATCAACACCAGAATTGTTGTTGTTTTAAAAGATAGATAATCCCTTAATTACCCATTCCCCAGTTTTGCATAACCAATACTCTTTTTACCTCTGTAATTATCTTGTCTCTAAGCATCTGCAGACTGCCCCCTTATTTCAGTTCTTTTGACAGACTTGCAGTTTAGCCAATTTAGCCAGTTTAGCAGTTTAGCATGAGCTCCATGTTATCTATATGAAACACATGAACTAACGCCCTCTAGTGGTCAAAATGCATTCAGCTAAGAGATGGCCTTAAAGGTCTAAGAAATTAGCATATGATCCTCCTATGTTTAGCTTTCAACTAAGAATACCAAGAGAACAAAGCAAAAATGGTGATAAAAGTAAATTGGAAAGTTGTTTAAAATGACATGCCCTATCTGAATCATGAAAGTTTATTTTGGACTTGACTGTCCCTTTAATGAATGTAAAAAGGACATTGAAAAGCATAATGTATCAGAAAATTTTAAAATCCGTTATGGCAGTAACCTGAATATATTGCAAATTAGAATAATTGACTGGATACTTTTTAACTGCAACACTAGATTGATGAAGCTCAGACAAAAATAAATGTTTGTATTTATCAATTCAAGGGGCATGAAACACATTTTTTTTTATTTCATGATTTAGGCAGAACATACAAATTTAAATAACTTTCCAATTTATTTCTATTATCTAATTTGCTTCAATCACATTGTATCCTTTGTTGAAAAGTATAACTAGATACGATCAGAAGATACTGATTGGTGGCTGCGCAGATATGTATCCTGTCATTGGCTTTCAGCTAACTGACAGTAGTGCACTGCTGCTCCTTTAACAAAGGACATCGAGAGAATAGAAAAGTGTAAAAAGAGCAGAATCTCTTCAGAAGGGGAAATCCCTTCCTCTTGAGAAAGTCTGTCTGAAATATTATTGAAACACATAGAGGGTTTTTGTCCCAGCCAGATTGAGTCTCATTGCTGGTGGTCCAGTTTTGAAATCAGGAGATCTATGTTGGAGACCAGTGTAAATTAGGAAGCTAAGGAGCAAGATACAATCAGAACAATTTGGTGTAGAAATCCATAGGATTGTAATCTAAAGGCACATTGTTCTTTTCAGTGAGTATATAATGATTATATGCACTGGAGTGTTTGTTAAATTGTCACAATGAATGGGAGTTGAACTTTGCCCTTTTTTATCTTTCCATTGTTGTTTTTAGTGGGAAATATTAAAGGGACAGTATACTGTAAAATAGTTTTTCCCTTAATGTGTTTACAATTGCTTTTTTTACCCACTGCAGAGTAAAAAATGTATGAAAATTAGCTTTTTAAGGTTTATTTCTGTATATTAAAGCTCTGATTTTGTGTTTTGAAGCCACAACCTAATAAAATAGGTTGAGCTTGTAGGTATAATCAGATCTCATTACTGTATCACATTGTGTACATATACCTGCTTCTTTATCTTATATCTGTCCTTAAAACAATCACCAATACTTTGAGAGAACAATGGAAAATCAACATTTTATTACCTTATCTCTGCTTTATCGCACTGGGAGTGTAATTTCTTCTGCTGGCTGTGTTTACAAAGCTTATCTATAGCTTGGACCTGCGGCCACAAACTTTTAGAATAGGTGGGGATACCACATGCTAAATCAACAATTTCAAATGCCAATATAAGGGTAAAGGAGCTACCTGTAAACAATTTAATACACTCCAGCAGGTAAAGTGGATCATTGGGAAGAAATTAAAGGGGAGAAAAATTTTGAGTAAACTGTCCCTTTAACAAGAAACACGGTGTCTAGGATAAGTTGCATTCTGAGGTTGCACGCTTTACATTGGCCGGTTTGCGAATTTCTGAATTTAAAATTCTATGGACATTAAAAGTTGGCGACTTTTATTGCCATTTTCTGTTGTGAAAGATTACGGGATTTAATTGTTTTACTTTATGCTCCCATGGTCCTTAGTGCGTCTTCCTTCTTGATTTCATTATGTTCATGCGCTAGATTAATTGCCCACCCGTATTCCAATACACTATATCCAAGGTAACTCTTTATCCTAGAAGAGATTTTGAACTAGGTATATAGATAAAATTATAGCTGGCACATATCCCATTACAATTTACTAATATCAGTAAAAACCTATTTATACATATAAGAATAAGGTAACTCATATATACCACTCTGGCCTCTAGGTGCCCTTGGAAGAGGATTGATTATATGGGGGGATATGCCTTGCCCTTCAGCACAACAAACATGACAAGTGTCTGCAATAAAGTAATACCTATACGTTCATGGGGTTAATCATGATAATCGTGACTACTTATAATGTGACTGTTTTCTAGTGTTTTCAGATTGATACAAGCAAATTTCTGGAACATCTGCCACCCACATGTATGCATTGTGTCACACAGGGAATGTAATGAGTTCTTACAGAAGAATTGTGCTTGGAGAATATACATGCGGAGTAATTGTGGGGTACACAGCCAACATGGCAACTTCCCAAGTTTCATATCTCCAACTGTCTTTTGTGCTTAAAGAAAACTGTTTAACCCATTAACACAGACCCAAAATGAAATAGACAAAGAGCGATTTGCATAAGACAATGTTAGTTATTTTGTTAGTACAAAAACCTCCTATTATTGTAGCTATTTTTAAGAAAAAAATCTATCCTACCATTAAAGGTTATTTTCTTTTCACATTGATAACATAAATGTATTGCTGGACCATTTGTCTAGTTTTGGTATTTATTTTTATTCGGTGTAGAACTCTCCTACAAACTTTATGTTAACACTCTTACAGTATTAACTGTAGATATTTACAGTGGCTGAGGGTCTCAACTGGTGTGAATAGCTCATTTTGTAAAATGTTATAATATAATCTCACTGAATAAAGTAATCATATTTTACTGGGAAAATAAATATAATTTGTCAACCTCAAACATAAACTTTTTACTGTTATCTCATGAGATTTCATTTAACTCTCATGAGATTTCATTGTAAACTTCCTTACACTGAATAGGGAAATAGGATGAGTGTGCACAAATGCTTGCTCCTTCCGCTGTCCCAGGACAGACATACTGATTTGTTGCTTAGAAGTCCTTTACAATGGGATGTGGCTACTGAGGAACTTTTGAGGTAAAATATCTTTCTTTTTTACATAGAGATGTTCAGGTGATATTTTCTAGTCAGCTTTTTACAGCTATGCTGCATCACTTTCAAGTGTTTAAACATTTGGGTATTATGGTCCTTTAAGTAAATTGGAAAGATTGTTAAAATTGTGTGCTCTTTCTGAATCATGAAAGTTTAATTTTGACTTGAGTGTCCCTTTAAGATTAGTTACCATGGGTCAAGGTTGCAGTAGTGGTAGAGAGTAAAAAAGAAACATTTCTCCACACTGATTTTTGTACCACTGCATTTAGGAGTCATTGTCAGTAGTGGGTACAGAAGAATTGCAAACTTCCCCATAATGTTTCTTGCAATGTTATACTTACAGTACTCAAGACACATGCACACTCCTGAGTCTAACTCAGTATGCTTTCATGGAAAGGAACGAAGGACCCCATTAATGAAAGTGGAAGCAGACGATGTTCCTAATTAGTGAACCTGCCTAGCTACTCTTGCAAACAGTGAGGCAGCATCCCCTGGCGGAATTTATGAGTGCATCAGCTAACGCTTGTGAAGCCCAACCCCCTGCTCTTGCTTAACCAATTGCAACTCACTGCTAGGTACATCTGCACCTGCATAAATGGATCCTTATATTTCAATAAGTGATACCAAGAAAAAGAGTTACATTTGGTAATAGAAGTAAATTGGTTTTCATTATAATAGAATGTTCTATCAGAATCATGAAAATGTAATTTTGATTTCTATGTTCCTTTTTGAATTTTTTTGTTTTCTATCTAACCGAGATCATCAATTAGCCTCTTGTGACAAGAGAAAATAAAATAAAAAATGAATCTTTGAAATCCATATTGTTCTGACATCTATGACAACTGTTAATATATCTTCATACTCATTTCTGTTTTGGAATACATTAGCAAACAGACGCTATTATTTCCAAATCTTGGAACAAACATTATGTTTATCAGATATGGGCATGTTAATATTTGGCCACTCAGAAATACTTTAAAGGAAATAAGCCAGTGAAACATCAAGATCATCTTCCAAAAACATTTTCTGCTACTGGTTGTGCCAAGATGAATTCACAGTAGTCTTTGTATAATTCAAGGACCACACATAGAAAAGAGACCACGGCAACCACAAGAATATGTTTTTAAGCTGAAAGTCTGGATACATTTATTTTTTATGTACTAATTTATACAAAACCATACAGTGTTAATTAATTTTTAATTTGCATTAAACAAGACTGCTACAAAACATAAAACAACTCAATATTTCTTCTCTTAAAATCCCCAAAACAAATGAACTCTTCCCCTGAAACATTTACATGCAGTAAAGAATTGTATAAAACTATGACCTGTGTAGCTGGACATGAATATAATACTTTCTCATGTAGAAATCGTTTTAATTTTTTTTTACCATTACTTTGTACCGTATTACGGGATCTCACTAATATGCTTCATGTTAAAGTGATGGTAAATTTCAGATTATAAGAATGTTGTAATGAAAAATATATTAGTTTGCAAGTAAAACCATATAATTATTTAAATTTATTTTTTTATATATATTTTAGAATAAAAGATTTATCATCCTAATTGGTATTGTCTGCCCCCCCCCCCCCCCCTTCATTTCCTCTTTTGGCTGGGCTGTGATTTATAGGGCAGTCACATCCACTCTCTACATAGGCTTTCTAAGGGTTTTAAAGGGGCTGGACTTAAAGGGACATGACACCCACATTTTTTCTTTCATGATTTAGAAAGAGAATGCAATTTTAAACATCTTTCTAATTTACTTATATTATCTAATTTGATTTATTCTCTTGATATTCTTTGCAGAAAAGCATATCTAGATATGCTCAGCAGCTGCTGATTGGTTGCTGCACATAGAAGCCTTGTGTGATTGGCTCACCATGTGCATTGCTTTTTCTTCAACTAAGGATATCTAAAAAATGAAGCAAAATAAATAATAGAAGTAAATTGTAATGTTGTTTAAATTTCTATTCTCTATCTGAATCATGAAAGAAAGATTTTGGGTTTAGTGGCCCTTTAAAGATTGTCATATGACAACACATGTTGATTGGATTTTCACTAGAATTGTCATCCAAATGGGCCAGCATAACATTGTAATAGAAGCATTACTATATGCACTAATTTAACCCTTACACAGATGGATTAAAAACAAAAAAAAATACACATATTCCTTTTTAATGTCAAAGTTTAAATAAATGGCATTTGATTAGTTAAGGCTTACCATCACTTTAAGGAGATACAATTGCTTAACAAATTAAATGCCCCCTCTTGCATACACCCATGGGCCTAGTGGAGGAGGGCTTGAAATACCAAATCTATGACTATATAGATTTGCCACAATTGGCACTCTGACCGTGAACTTTATCATGTTCTTACGGATTCCCTTAAATTAGGAAGTGATTGTTGGCTACCACTCGTCCATAGAACACCCTCAGCTAAGGCCTTAATAAAAAGAAACATTTGGCACTAGGGAATCAGTACTTAAGAAGTTTTCCACCTATCTAGTACCTCTACTCGCCTGTGCAAAATCTTTACTTCTGGTGGTTTTATTGCTCTAGCGAAAGTTTTAAAAAGTGTGTCACTTGTAATCTGGCCCAAAGTAGGAGTGGCGAGCCTTGTCTACTCCAGTAACGAGGCTCAACTGGCTCCTCTACACAAATGATGGGTGGAGTTTGGCTATTAAAAACAGTTGCAACAATCAAGGTATCAACGTTGACTGCCCCATTAACATTTACACTTCAATAAATAAAACAACTCAGTCTGGGGCCATTAGGGGACTTTATAAACCAATATTTGCAATTTCCTTAAATAATCTGTATTTAGCATATGCTGCAATAATTCAGATGTTAAGTTTTAACAAATATTAGAGAGATAACAGTAACTGATTTCCGATATAACATGGATGCTATAAAAAAATAATCATGGGTGCTGCCATTTTGGAACATAGGTTAAACTGTAGGTATCTGAAGCAGAGCTGCTGCACATGTGCAAACACATCAGCACTGGAATGTAGTGCAAGATAAATTTCAACATGGCGGCACCCATGACTAGAAGCAGGAGGTGCTATACTTATAAAATGTATTTCGTGTTTAATATGTTTAAGATGTTTGATGAACAAAGATGATGGTCTAGGTAGCAATGCCCACAATACAGAAAGGCTGATTCCCTTTCCCAATAAGTCAGCGACAAGAGCCCATGTGAAGTACCTCGATCACATATATATCTGTGTTATTATATTAGCTCACCTAGAAAGACAAATATACAATCTGTAAGCCATTTTGATAAATGCCCTTTTTGAAACAAACTAATGGAAACTAGGGTATATGCCAAATTGCTTCACATATATCCCCCTAAATCCTATTTGCATTTCTGCAAAATCTATTCCTCAGGATGAGTTTGATAAGGAATTAGGACATGGTGTATGTGCAAAATCTTTTCTCTAAATAGCTTCACTATTAGACCTGCTTCCAGTGTGTCTGCTACGTTTAATTAAAGCAGAGGGATCAGATCGTCCGTTAAGGTTTTTTTCCGAATTGATTTGGCAACTTCACTGATTGATCTGAACTGCTTTGAAATTGTTTGAAATTGATTACATGAATTATTTAAATATCACAGTTTTGAAACTACTGAGTTTTGGGCATTCCAGCAAATGCCCCTATTAACACAATATATTTACATTGAACATAACACAGCATGAAGTTTTAAGTAAAATAAATATCCATACTTAAATGTATAAATGATATATATAAAAATAGTATAACATAACTTTACAAAGAGGGCTAAAGGTGAGAGGTTCGATACTAAATTAAAAAAATAACAGAGCAAAAACGATTGGTTAAACTTGCAATAATTATGGAGGGAAATAATGTGGTTTTCAAGAGAGTGAATTTCCTGAGAAGTAGTTGACAAAATTGATTTAAACTGACTGTCTTTTTTTGTAAGTCAATAATGATTAGCTGAAAGAGAAAACAAGAAAAGCTTTAAATAAAATCAAGTCTGGCCGGTGTCAGATCCTTGTGAATAGTCTGCAGAAAACATCCTGGAGTGGAAATTCCTGATGGTATTCAAGTATAAAACAGCCACACAGTGCAAGTAAAGTGAGAAGGATTATGTTAAATGTCACAAGTCTGGGAGTAAAGTTTTTCAGACAGAGCACATTCTTTGGTAAAAACAAATCCTTCAAATGTGTTAATGCAGTTCAGAGTTTGTCTAAAAATATTCTAAATATGGCCAATCAGTTGTATTGTATTACATTTCTAACGCTATGATTTGCTGACGAATATTCTTAATTTAATAGAACCCTATTTTTTTGTTTATGCTTTGTATACATTGTAAAGAAAACTATTCAAGGGATATGAAACCTAATGTTTTTATTTTCTTTCATGATTCAAATCGAGCATGCAATTGTGAACACATTTTCTTGGTTCTCTTGGTATCGTTTGTTAAAAAGTAGGGAAATAAGCTCTGGAGTGGAGTGTCTGGAACACTATATTGCAGAAGTTTTGCAAGAATGTTATGCATTTGCAAGAGCACTAGATGCTAGCACTATTTCCTGCCATAGTGTGCTCCAGACACCTACAAAGGCATATTTTCAACAAAGAACACCATAAGAACAAAGCAAAATTGATATTAGAAGTAAATTGGAAACATACAAAAAAAAATTGTACGATTTGTCTGAATCAGAAAAGAAAATGTTGTGGTTTCATATTCCTTTAAAGGGACACTGAACCCATTTTTTTTTCTTTCATGATTAAGATAGAGCATGCAATTTTAAGCAACTTTCTAATTTACTCCTATTATATATATTATTATTATATATTTTCTTCATTCTCTTGCTATCTTTATTTGAAAAGCAAGAATGTAAGTTTAGAAGCCGGCCTATTTTTGGTTCACAACCTGGGTTGTCCTTGCTAATTAGACAGCACCAATAAACAAGTACTGTCCAGGGTACTGAAACAAAAATTGTCTGGCTCCTTAGCTTAGATGCCTTTTTTTCAAACCAAGATAGCAAGAGAACAAAGAAAAATTTATATTAGGAGTAAATTAGAAAGTTGCTTAAAATTACATGCTCTATCTGAATCATAAAAGAAAACATTTGGGTTTAGTGTCCCTTTAAGACAAAAATACCAAATATTTATTACTAAAAATAATAGTCTCTGAGTAACTTATAGAAACACACTCCTTTTAAATTCAATGACGCAATATATTAAAGCATATACATATTATGATAATATACAGTATATACCTAAGGTCTGCTGCCTTGCTCATGTCAAGCCGTCATGAACTGCTAGTTTTAAACACGATCTTAATAAAAAGTTAATAGAGGGCAGGACCATAAAGTTAATTGACATGGTCTCATCTGACTTCTAACTCTTACTAACAAACGGCTAGATTACAAGTTTTGAGGTACAGCTATACTATAGAAAAATTGGCCATTACGCGTGGAATGGCCGGGAACGCATATTACGAGTCGCGGCGGTATAGCTATACAGCAAAAATTTTAGGCTGTAACACAACGTCCATTCCGCACTCAAAAAAATGACGTTTGAGTGTGGGAGTTTCATAGCACCTGTATTACAGGTTGTTCGGTCCAGCTAAAATGCTTGTGTTACAGCCTATACCGACACAATCCATAAACCTATTAACCCATAATCTGCCACTCCTAGACATTGCTGACACTAATAAAAGTTATTGCCCCTTATACGCCGCCCCAACATCGCAACACCTAAATAAACCTATTAACCCCTAAACCTCCAGCCCCCCACATCGCCAACACTATAATAAAGTATTAACCCCTAAACCTCCAGTCCCCCACATCGTAACTACTAAACTAAACCTATTAACCTCTAAACCTCCGGCCCCCGACATCGCAAAACACTAAATTAAACTACTAACCCATAAACCTAACACCCCTTAACTTAAATTAAAATTACAATATAACTATCTTCAAAAAAATAAAAACTGACCTGTGACATAAAAAAAACTAAGTTTAAACTATAAATTAACCTAACATAACTATTCTAATAAAATAAAATAAACTACCAATTAAAAACCAAAATTTAAAACACTATTAAAAAAAAATTAGAAAATCTAAAATTACAAATAATAAAAAATAAAAAATAAATTACGAAAAAAACTCTAAGATTACAGAAAATAATAAACAAAATTATCAAAAATAAAAACAATTACACCTAATCTAATAGCCCTATAAAAATAAAAAAGCCTCCCCAAAATAAAAACACCCCTAACCTACAATAAACTACCAATTGCCCCTAAAAGTAAACCCCCAACCAAACCAACCCCGCAAAATAAAAAATAAAGGGCATTTGTATGGGCATTGCCCTTAAAAGGACATTTAGCTCTTTTACTGCCCTTAAAAGGGCATTCAGCTCATTTACTAGTGCTGATCCGCCTGGATAAAGATGGATGTCCGGACTTCAGGAACCGTGAGTAGATTTTCTGGGGTCAGTGTTAGGTTTTTGAAAAAAAATGGGGGTATTTTTTTTTTTTAGATTAGGGATGGACACTTGTAAAAGGCCCTTTTAAGGGCTATTGGCAGTTTATTGTAAGTTAGGGGGTGTTTTTATTTTGGGGGGGGGCTTTTTATTTTTATAGGGCTATTAGATTAGGTGTAATTGTTTTTATTTTTGATAAAAAAAATTATTATTTTCTCTAATCTTAGAGTTTTTTAATTTTTGTAATTTAGTGTTTATTATTTTTTTGTAATGTTAGATTATTTAAAAAAAAAAATTGTAGTTTTTTTAAATTTAAATTTAGGTTTTTAATTGGTAGTTTTTTTTAATTTTATTAGAATAGTTATGTTAGGTTAATTTATAGTTTAAACTTAGTTTTTTTTTATTTCACAGGTTAGTTTTTATTTTTTTAAAGATAGTTATATTGTAATTTTAATTTAAAGTTAGGGGGTGTTAGGTTTAGGGGTTACTAGTTTAATTTAGTGTTTTGTGATGTGGGGGGTCCGTTAGTTTAGGGGTTAATAGGTTTAGTTTAGTAGTTACGATGTGGGGGGCTGGAGGTTTAGGGGTTAATACTTTGTTATAGTGTTGGCGATGAGGGGGGCCTGCGGTTTATGGGTTAATAGGTTTATTTAAGTGTCAGCAATGTTGGGGGGGTGGCAGAATAGGGGTTAATAACTTTTATTAGTGTTGGTGATGTCGGGGAGTGGCAGAATAAGGGTTAATAACTTTTATTATTGTCGGCAATGTCGGGGTGGTGGATTAGGGGTGTTTAGACTTGGGGTTTATGTTAGGGTGTTAGGTTTAAACTTAACTTTCTTTTCCCCATAGTGATCAATGGGATTGCGTTAGGCGATCTACATTCCGCAATCGTATGTGTTAGTTTTTTTCCTTTCTCCCCATTGATGTCTATGGGGGAAAGCGTGCACAAGCACAAAAACTTAGCCCTTGACTTTTGTGCGGTATGGAGCTTAATGCACCATAACGCACAGCACAAGGAGGTTTTTTAGTAACTTGTAATGGCAGCGCTATGGAGAGTGCAATAACACAATTTGTTTTGCGTTATTTTCGCACCCTGTTTGGCACAAAACTCGTAATCTAGGTGAGAAATATTAATTTTTTATGTGACAGTTTAAACCATCTTGTGCTTTATGTAAATAATGAGTAGGAATAAAAAATATAACCATATCCTATACGGTAACATTTAAAACTACACTGATTTCACAGAGGTACAACTAAACATTTATTTAGTGTAATAAAAGAAACAAAAGCAGAAGTACAAACATTTTGGCATCAAACTAGCTTTTGGCTTAGCAAATTATATGAAAAAATTACAATTGAAAGTTCAAAACATAATGTTTGCATCCATCATAATCAAACTTCTCAATTGTCCCTATTTATCAAGGTCTGTCGGACCTGATCCGACAGTGCGGATCAGGTCTCAAAGACCTCGCTGAATACGGCGAGCAATACGCTCGCCGTATTCAGCATTGCACCAGCAGCTCACAAGAGCTGCTGGTGCAACGCCGCCCCCTGCAGACTCGCGGCCAATGGGCCGCCAGCAGGGGTGTGTCAATCAGCCCAATCGTACTCGATCGGGTTGATTTCCAGCGATGTCTGTCCGCCTGCTCAGAGCATGTGGACAGGTTATAGAGCAGCGGTCTTTGTGACTGCTGCTTCATAACTGCTGTTTCTGGTGAGCCTCCCCAGAAACACGGGGCATCAAGCTCCATTCGGAGCTTGATAGATAGGCCCATATTTATCAAGGTCTGTCGGACCTGATCCGACAGTGTGGATCAGGTCCGACAGACCTCGCTGAATTTGCTCGCCGTATTCAGCATTGCGCTAGCAGCTCACAAGAGCTGCTGGTGCAACGCCCCCCCTGCAGACTCGCGGCCAATGGGCCACCAGCAGGGGGGGTGTCAATCAACCCGATCGTACTCGATCGGGTTGATTTTCGGTGCTGTCTGTTCGCCTGCTCAGAGCAGACGGACAGGTTATGGAGCAGCGGTCTTTGTGACCGCTGCTTCATAACTGCTGTTTCTGGTGAGCCTCGCCAGAAACACGGGGCATCAAGCTCCATTCGGAGCTTAATAAATATGCCCCCTAGGCCCCAATGTGTTTACATGTATAATTGACTCTGTTTCACTAAGTAGGGACAATCTCTGAAAGATGTATGTTTGCAATTAATTATAGAACAATTTAATACAATGGGTAGAATGTGTCAAATCATATGGTTAACCATGGGAAAATGTAATCATTTTATTCACAAGCATAAACAAATACAGTACTCTGGGTAAAATAAAAATAGAACAAAAGGGTACTTGTATACTTAAATGGTTAGAATTTTTAGTTGCTCTTCAAGCTGACCTTGTGTGAACTATTTAGAGGTAAGCAGTCTGAAGTGTGCTTATGAGAATCCATTTACAATATAAACAAAATAAACCTATAGTGATAGGCGAGAAAAGGATGCTCTTAATAGCACATAGAGAAAGAATATTGTTAAATAAAACGTAACTTTTAATAGGTTGGCGTAATAAATAAAACGACAGCAGCAGAAATGATATGTGAATATTATGCTGGCTTGCCGAAAGAAAAGGTTTAAAAACACATCTCTGTTCTGGTAACTTTGTATTTGTAATTATGGCAAGTTACACTGTTCCAGCGATAGTAGGGAAAGGCTGTTATGGTGGGTGGTAATGTATCAATAGTATTCTGGGTAATTAGAGGTGGCTAATACAAAGATAGCGTATCATTATTAACCCCTAAATTGGGGTAGTACTAGCGGCATTAGTATACCATTAACAAGTTGCAACACCTTCCCATCCTTCCCACCAATCCCAGCCACAGGAACATCTAGCGACCGCGTCAAGAGCATCTGTTTTAATTAGCTCCTTGTTTTGCTTAAGTTAAAAATAATTTCACTAGACGTTCCTGTTGCTGGGATTAGTGGGAGGGTGTTGCAACTTGTTCATGGTAAACTAATGCCGCTAGTACTACCCTAATTTAGGGGTTAATAACTTGCCATAATTACAAATACAAAGTTACCAGAACAGAGATGTGTTTTTAAACCTTTTCTTTCGGCAGGCCAGCATAATATTCACATACCATTTCTGCTGCAGTCATTTTATTTATTACGCCAACCAATTAAAAGTTAAGTTTTATGTAACAATATTATTTCTCCATGTGCTATTAAGAGCATCCTTTTCTTGCCTATTACTATAGGTTTATTTTGTGTCCTCTGGGTAAAATGTACTGTATTTGCAGCTTCTGATACCTTGTGGTGTGAGTCTGCAACGACAAATTTAAAAAGCAGTTCCTACTTTTTTATTCTCTCTGCCACATTAGAGGTGATAGAGATAAATCACCCAAAATTCACTCATTTAGGGTTAATGACTTTCACAAGATTGGTTGCATGAGCACAGGGGTAGGGACAGCACAAGAGAACTCTTGTGCTATCTTTTTGGCCAAGCAGGGCTACATTGCAAGGAATGATTTCGGGTAGACAGGTTCTCTGCTTGAGAACGTGCATACCTGAAGCTTGATAAATGCCCCTATATATTTATAAATTCATCCTGTATTTTAGAAACACAACTTAATATATAGAGACATGCTTTGAGTGGCAGAAAGACAATCTACAGTTATGTTTTGAAAAAAATCTGTTTATCTTATATTTCCTTCAATGTAAACCAGATAAATAAACTATAACATGATATATATATATATATATATATATATATATATATATATATATATATATATATATATATATATATATATATATATATATGTATATGTATATATATATATATATATAGTTGTTGCTTTTTCCTTCACTGTTATTTGGTTTAATTTGTTTTTAAGAAATTTTATAGATGTCTGAGTCCTGTATATGAGTATTATTGTACCATATATGTAGTACATCTGTAATTACCTGTTAGATAAAAGCGATTCTTTATCCTTGTCTTTTTCAAAGGTGTTAGGTAAGTCAATAAGAGTCCAAGCAGTTGGATTCTCTTTTTTTCAGATCTATTTTCTATTTAAATCTCATCATCTTTAGATGCTCAGAATTGATGACAAGTCTGGCTTATATCCCTTAGTAACACTTTAAATGTAAAAACAATGTCCCTAACAAATATTTAATGAATTGTCAGTGGAACCACTTGGCAAATGGTTTAAAACAAAATGACATTTAATCAATATGGAGAAGTATCATGTTTAGAATTTGCTGATTTCGTTAAGTGAATCTTGTTAACTGTCAATTTATAATATGCTTTTGGTATATTTTGTTTGCAGTTAAATTTAAAGTTTAAGGGATAGATTACAAGTGGTGCGTTAATCGACTTGTAATCGACTTGTTATACCAGATTGTGTGCTTTTCTTAGCGAGGGCCTGCAATATTGATAGCGCACCCTGCAATATCAATAGAGCTCCACTTGTAAGCTGTGCCTTAATGGGGAGATCAAGGGAAAGATTACATGTAGATCGGTATTTAATGCTCTCGCTCGATCTCTAACTCTGCTAGAAGTAAGCTTTTTGCTCACCTTGGGTAGCGCTCGTATTACAAGTTGAAAGTAAACTGTTTTACTGGTGCGCTAACCCGATGCGCATGAAAAGCCAGCCTTCGAATATCGTGATCGTGTTAACGTATTCCCCCTTAGAAGTCAATGGAGTAGGGCCGATTTATCAATGTCTGGCAGACATGATACGCTGTAGCGCATCGTGTCTGCCAGACATCGCTGAATGCAGACAGCATATGCTGTCAGCATTTAACATTGCACAAGCAGTTCTGGTGAACTGCTTGTGCAATGCCGCCCCTGCAGAATCGCGGTCAATTAGCCGCTAGCAGGGGGTGTCCATCAACCCGATCGTATGCAATTGGGCGGATTGATGTCCACAGCCTCAGAGGCAATGGACGAGTTAAGGAGCAGCCGTCTTAAGACCGCTGCTTCTTAACTCCTGTTTCTAGCGAGACTGAAGGCTTGCACGGAATCAGGGGTATTTGGCCCCATTCAGGCCATGATAAATCAGCCCCAAAATGTCTGTAAATACACATATACACATATAAATACATAAGTTCACAAATATATACGTGTATATAAATACATACATATCCATATTTAGGCATGTATATGTATGTATCTCAATGTTAAAGCCCTTTGCCTGCCTTTTTTTTCTAACACATGAGACCTTATATCTTTGAGCCTTTATAACTTTTTTTGTGCAATATTTTTTTAAGATAATGTTATTATTATTATAAATGTACTTTGTTATGTATTTTTTATGTGTTTTGTGATATTTTTTTGTTTTGTAAAACATTTAACCAGAGCTCTGAGGATGCGGTATCACGTTTACTTGTAATATGAGCGGTAAACGCGACGCACGCAAACACCTGCAATAAACCTGATTTCACTTGCGTGCAACTGTTAACGTGCCACTTGTATTGTGGCCTTAAATGTTTTGTTTTCTGCCCCTTTATGACTACAAGAAGACAAAAATGTAAGTTTTGATTATACATATTATATTTTAAATATTTGTATGTTCTCTACAATTACGAGACTGTGAAAAAAGACTAATTTTGTTTCCCTTAAATAGAGCTACAAAGAGTTACCTCTCTGGAAGCCAACTAGTAAATGTTAAAAATTAACTGTGGTCAGCATTCATTTTCTCATAGACTCTGTAATATGCATTTTAATTGATCATTTGGAACATACATACCTTATAATACAAGCATAATATAAACATTATGTATATGTTCTATAGAACAATCAGTATCAGATTGTTCAAGGACAATGATTAATTGTTGCCAATGTAACAGTAATTGCTATTTCATCCTCTATAATGAGGTGCAATATAAATGTTATTATTTAACTGTCAGAACAGAATTATGGTACCTCATGTATTTAAGTGTGTGAGAAAGAGATTGGATAAAATGAAAGCTTTTTATTGGGATCACTGCCTAAAGTTACTGTATATCCTTTATAATATCTCATGAAGAATTCTGCAATTGCAAACACAAAACGTCTCTTTCAGCTTTACAAATAAAACATAGGAGGTGCCTCATGGTGTAGTATATTTAAGAAATAGATGAAGACAAACAGGAATAAAAAAGGCTCACTCACCTGTGTAGGATGCACTAAAGATAAGGGCAATGCAGACATGATGGGGTCCTTAGAGCTGCGCAGTAAGCTCCCATCAGGCTACAGGAATCACTATGTCGTCCAACTCCTAGATAGGGCATATAGTAGAACAAACGGATTCCCCCTTAGCATATGTGGGGTGCTAAAACAATGTCTAGTAGCACATCAGCATAAAGCACAGGAGTATGAGTAAAAAAAAAAGTATTATATTAAATAGCTCTTTCAGCTTTAAAATGATGTACTTTGATCATTCTGTTGACAGTGTTAAATAATGGAAACTTCAGTTAAAATATGCTTGGTTACAAATAATAATTTTTAAATAGCACAAGTTTATATATGTACAGTGGGGCAAAAAAGTATTTAGTCAGCCACCAATTGTGTAAGTTCTCCCACTTAAGAAGATAAGAGAGGCCTGTAATTTTCATCATAGGTATACCTCAACTATGAGAGACAAAATGTGGAAACAAATCCAGACAATCACATTGTCTGATTTGGAACAAATTTATTTGCAAATTACGGTGGAAAATAAGTATTTGGTCAATATCAAAAGTTTTCTCAATACTTTGTTATATATCCTTTGTTGGCAATGACAGAGGTCAAACGTTTTCTGTAAGTCTTCACAAGGTTGTCACACACTGTTGCTGGTATGTTGGCCCATTCCTGCATGCAGATCTCCTCTAGAGCAGAGATGTTTTGGGGCTGTCGCTGGGCAACACGGACTTTCAACTCCCTACAAAGGTTTCCTATGGGGTTGAGATATGGAGACTGGCTAGGCCACTCCAGGACCTTGAAATGCTTCTTACGAAGCCACTCCATTGCCCGGGTGGTGTGTTTGAGATCATTGTCATGCTGAAAGACCCAGCCACGTTTCATCTTCAATGCCCTTGCTGATGGAAGGAGGTTTGCACTCAAAATCTCACGATACATGGCCCCATTCATTCTTTCATGTACACGGATCAGTCGTCCTGTTCCCTTTGCATAAAAACAGCCCCAAAGCATGATGCTGCCACCCCCATGCTTCACAGTAGGTATGGTGTTCTTTGGTTGTAACTCAGAATTCTCTCTCCTCCAAACACGACGAGTTGTGTTTCTACCAAACAGTTCTACTTTGGTTTCATCTGACCATATGAGATTCTCCCAATCCGCTTCTGGATCATCCAAATGCTCTCTAGCATACTTCAGACGGGCCCGGACATGTACTGGCTTAAGAAGGGGGACACGTCTGGCACTGCAGGATCTGAGTCCCTGGCGGCGTAGTGTGTTACTGAGGGTAGCATTTGTTACGTTGGTCCCAGCTCTCTGCAGGTCATTCACTAGGTCCCCCGTGTGGTTCTGGGATGTTTGCTCACCGTTCTTGTGATCATTTTGACCCCACAGGGTGAGATCTTGCGTGGAGCCCAAAATCGAGGGAGATTATCAATGGTCTTGTATGTCTTCCATTTTCTAATTATTGCTCCCACAGTTGATTTCTTCACACCAAGCTGCTTGCCTATTGCAGATTCAGTGATCCCAGCCTGGTGCAGGTCTATAATTTTGTTTCTGGTGTCCTTCAACAGGTGTCCTTTGGTCTTCACCATAGTGGAGTTTGGAGTGTGACTGTTTGAGGTTGTGGACAGGTGTCTTTTATACTGATAACAAGTTCAAACAGGTGCCATTAATACAGGTAATAAGTGGAGGACAGAGGAGCCTCTTAAAGAAGAAAATACAGGTCTGTGAGAGCCAGAAATCTTGCTTGTTTGTAGGTGACCAAATACTTATTTTCCACCATAATATGCAAATAAATTCTTTCCAAATCAGATAATGTGATTGTCTGGATTTGTTTACACATTTTGTCTCTCATAGTTGAGGTATACTTATGATGAAAATTACAGGCCTCTCTCATCTTCTTAAGTGGGAGAACTTGCACAATTGGTGGCTGACTAAATACTTTTTTGCCCCACTATATATATATATATATATATATATTGTGTGTTTATATATATATATATATATAAATATATATATATATATATATATATATATATATATATATATATATATATATATATATATATATATATTACATAACTAGAGCTACTGTAGCTTTAAGACTGCACGCACCTGGTTTTAAACTGCCTGGCACCCAATATTCCCAAAGTGCAACTTCCTTCAAAATGAAGGTATCAAAAGTATAAGAAACATAAAAAAGCCTCACTTTGTATGCACTAATTAGTTACTAAGGGTCTCATACACATTGCACAGTAGAGTGACTACCCCCACTATACCAAACGTCTCCGCTATAAGGGTCAGCCTATTGTCCTTAGTTCTGCCCCTCTTCATGAGGTCAGTGCATGGCTGCGTAATAATGTTCTGACATAGGTTTCACTGTGATTCCCGCAGCTTTTTTTAAGGATGTCATGCACTGATTGAGTCTACGATATTTAGTCCTCCAAGAGAATTGTCAAATCCTTAAATTGATTTAGGTTTCACTACTATTTAATTTAGCAACAATTTTAGGGTTGGATTCATAATGTATTTGCGTCTTTAAAGTCCTCTATATCAACAGAGACCAAAATCTATGTCCCTCTATATCAGTATTCTGTGTAGTGTAGTAGCATTAAAATGACAAGCACAAAATATATTCTCACAATGTTTCAATGAAGTCATAGGTGCTCAAGATGGAATATGTCAATTATGTAACTTGATTATGGCTCTTGAGGACTCATCCCCCAAAGATTACATGCACTGTAGATTAGCCAAAAGAAAATAAATAATAATGCAACATTTCCTTACAAAGGCAAAAAAATGGCATTCATGCTCAGTGAGTTTTGGCTTCATTTCCTAAACCACATTTCTTTATATTTTGGTGGCTAAAGAGCAAATTTGGTAAAGCTATGGCTCTCATAATATTGAGCATTCCTCCCTGTGCATAACAGTCCCCCCCACCCCTATACTACAATCCCTCAGGGCTAGAGAGACAGGAAATGACATCTCTCCTAGCATTCCCCATAGCCATTAGAAAACAGCCTGAACGGACAGTTCACCCAAAAAATGTCTCCCATTTAAATTGTTCCCAATGATCCATTTTACGTGCTGGGTGTATTAAATTGTTTACTACCCATATTTTGGCCTTTGAAATAGCTGATTTAGCTTGTGGTTTCCCAACCTATACTGAAAGTTTTGATACTGGAGTTTCAGCTATTGAATAGCCTAAGTAAACACAGCCAGCAGTAGAAATGACACTCACAGTGGGGTGAAGGATAGATAAGTAATACAATGATAATTTTCCTTTGTTCTCTCTATGTATTGAGCTTTAGTTTGCCAGACAAATATAAGATAAGGTAGCAAGTGTGTGTACACAAAGTGATAACATAATGAGATATGATATTACCTGAAGCTCAACCCATTGTAATAGGCTGTGGTTTAAAGGCACAAAACCAGCTACTTCATATACACAAATAAACCTGAAAATTTAATTTCTCATACATGTTATGCTCTGCAACTGGTATAACAAGTCATTGAAAATACATTAATAAAAAAACAGTTTTACAGTGTACTAAAAAAGTGTATTGGACCATTCCACTGACATGTTGAACAGAAAGTTGATTCAAGTCAGTATTCCTACAAACCATGTGCAGCCCTGCTAGCCTTAGATATTAAAGGGACACTGTAACCAACATTTTTCTTTCATGATTCAGATAGAGCATGCAATTTTAAGCAACTTTCTAATTTACTCCTATTATGAAATTTTCTTCATTCTCTTGGTATCTTTATTTGAAATGCAAGAATGTAAGTTTAGATGCCGGCCCATTTTGGTGAACAACCTGGGTTGTCCTTGCTGATTGGTGGATAAATTCATCCACCAATAAAAAAGTGCTGTCCAGAATACTGAAACAAAAAAAAGCTTAGATGCCTTCTTTTTCAAATAATGATAGCAAGAGAACAAAGAAAAATTGAAAATAGGAGTAAATTAGAAAGTTGCTTAAAATTGCATGCTCTTTCTGAATTACAAAAGAAAAAATTTGGGTTCAGTGTCCCTTTAACTGCTGACTCTGAGCAAGGTAATAGAGGGCGAGGAAACCTGAATAGGTGAATAATCACCTTTCAATTATTTCTCTTGTAAGGTGTATCCAGTCCACGGATCATCCATTACTTGTGGGATATTCTTCTTCCCAACAGGAAGCTGCAAGAGGATCACCCACAGCAGAGCTGTCTATATAGCTCCTCCCCTAACTGCCACTACCAGTCATTCTCTTGCAGCTCCCGACAAGATAGGAAGTAGCTAGAGAGATGTGGTGAATTTATGTAGTTTATCTTCAATCAAAAGTTTGTTATTTTCAAATGGTACCGGAGTTGTACTGTTTTACCCTCAGGCAGAAAGTTGAAGAAGAGTCTGCCTGTGGTTTTTGATGATCTTAGCAGCTTGTAACTAAGATCCATTGCTGTTCTCACACATAACTGAAGAGATGAGGTAACTTCAGCTGGGGGAATGGCGTGCAGGGTCTCCTGCTATGAGGTATGTGCAGTTTAAATTTTTCTAGAGAAATGAACATGCTAGAAAATGCTGTTAATACCGGATCTATTTAAGGTAAGCCTGATTACAGTGATTTAATAACGACTAGTATCATGCTTGCTGTAAAAGGTAATATTCTTATTACTTTCTCACATTACTGAAAATAAGATAAAGTTTGCTGGAAGTGTTTAAACGTTTTTTTCTACATATTGGTGATAAAACTTTATTGGGGCCCAGTTTTTTCCACATGGCTTGCTAGATTTTGCCTAGGGTTAGTTTTGTTAGGCCCTCTCGCTGTGAATACAGGTTGGGAGGGGCCTATTTTCGCGCCTAAATGCGCATTAGATTTTGCAATTTGAGACATCCAGTTTCCCTGAAGGAGTTCCCTGAACACTTAGGACCTCTACAAAGGGTTTTTGTGCCTTCAAAAGAAAGTCGTTGTATGGGCAGGTAGGGCCACAGCAGAGCTGTGGCAGTTTGTTGTGACTGTTAAAAAACGTTTATATCGTTTTTTTGATCCGGTTTTGAAACTAAGGGGTTAATCATCCATTTGCAAGTGGGTGCAATGCTCTGTTAGTCTATTATACACACTGTAAACATTTTGTAAGATTTACTGCTTTTTATCACTGATTTTCAATTTCTGACAAACTTTGTTTCTCTTAAAGGCACAGTACCGTTTTTATTTTTTGCTTGTTTACATTTATCAAAGTGTTTTCCAAGCTTGCTGGTCTCATTGCTAGTCTGTTTAAACATGTCTGACATAGAGGAAACTCCTTGTTCATTATGTTTAGAAGCCATTGTGGAACCCCCTCTTAGAATGTGTACCAAATGTACTGATTTTACTTTAAGTTATAAAGATCCTTTTCTGTCTTTAAAAGATTTATCACCAGAGGAAACTGACAAGGGGGAAGTTATGCTGACTAACTCGCCCCACGTGTCAGAACCTTTGACTCCCGCTCAAGGGACTCCCGCTCAAGTGGCGCCAAGTACATCTAGCGCGCCCATGGCGTTTACTTTACAAGACATGGCGGCAGTTATGGATCATACCCTTACAGCGGTATTGTCCAAACTACCAGGGTTACAAGGAAAGCGAGACAGCTCTGGGACTAGAAGAAATACAGAGCTCTCTGACGCTTTAGTAGCTATGTCTGATATCCCCTCACAATATGCAGAAGCTGAGGCAGGAGAGCTTCTTTCTGTGGGTGATTTTTCTGACTCAGGGAAAATGCTTCAACCTGATTCTGATATGTCTACATTTAAATTTAAGCTTGAACACCTCCGCGTGTTGCTCAGGGAGGTTTTAGCTACTCTGGATGACTGTGACACCATTATAGTGCCAGAGAAATTGTGTAGATTGGATAAATACTATGCAGTGCCTGTTTACACTGATGTTTTTCCAATACCTAAAAGGTTTTCAGAAATTATTACTAAGGAATGGGATAGACCAGGTGTACCGTTCTCTCCCCCTCCTATTTTTAAGAAAATGTTTCCAATAGATGCCGCTACACGGAACTTATGGCAAACGGTCCCTAAGGTGGAGGGAGCAGTTTCTACCCTAGCTAAGCGTACAACTATTCCCGTCGAGGACAGTTGTGCTTTCCTAGATCCAATGGATAAAAAGTTAGAGGGTTACCTTAAGAAAATGTTTATTCAACAAGGTTTTATTCTCCAGCCTCTTGCATGCATTGCCCCGGTCACTGCTGCTGCGGCCGTCTGGTTTGAGTCTCTGGAAGAGGCCTTACAGGTAGAAACTCCATTGGATGATATACTTGACAAGCTTAAATCGCTTAAGCTAGCCAATTCATTTGTTTCTGACGCCGTTGTTCATTTAACCAAACTAACGGCTAAGAACTCAGGTTTTTCTATACAGGCGCATAGGGCGCTATGGCTTAAATCCTGGTCAGCTGACGTTACTTCAAAGTCTAAGCTTCTCAACATTCCCTTCAAGGGGCAGACCCTATTCGGGCCTGGACTGAAGGAGATAATTTCTGATATTACTGGAGGAAAAGGTCATGCCCTTCCTCAGGATAGGTTTAATAAATTAAGGACCAAACAAACTAATTTTCGTGCCTTTCGAAACTTTAAGACTAGCGCGGCATCAACTCCCTCTAATGCAAAACAAGAGGGAAATTTTGCCCAGTCCAAGCCGGTCTGGAGACCTAACCAGGCCTGGAACAAAGGTAAGCAGGCCAAGAAGCCTGCTGCTGCCTCTAAGACAGCATGAAAGATCAGCCCCTGATCCGGTAACGGATCTAGTAGGGGGCAGACTTTCTCTCTTCGCCCAGGCTTGGGCAAGAGATGTCCAGGATTCCTGGGTGTAGGAAATTGTGTCCCAGGGATATCTTCTGGACTTCAAAGCTTCTTCCCCAAAAGGAAGATTTCACCTCTCACAATTATCTGCAGACCAGATAAAGAGAGAGGCATTCTTACATTGTGTTCAAGACCTCCTAGTTATGGGAGTGATCCACCCAGTTCCAAAGGAGGAACAGGGGCTAGGCTTCTATTCAAATCTCTTTGTGGTTCCCAAGAAAGAGGGAACCTTCAGTCCAATCTTAGATCTCAAGATCCTAAACAAATTTCTCAGGGTCCCATCTTTCAAGATGGAGACTATTCGAACCATCCTACCTATGATCCAGGAGGACCTTCTACTTCAGGGTCTTTTCAACCATCCAAATCTAATTTCTCTGTGGCTGACTGCTTGGAGATTGAACGCTTGATTTTATCAAAGCGTGGTTTCTCCGAGTCGGTCATTGATACCTTAATACAGGTGTGAAAGCCTGTCACAAGGAAAATCTATCATAAGATATGGTGTAAATATCTTCATTGGTGTGAATCCAAGGGTTACTCATGGAGCAAGGTCAGGATTCCTAGGATATTATCTTTTCTCCAAGAAGGATTGGAGAAGGGTTTGTCAGCTAGTTCCTTAAAAGGACAGATTTCTGCTCTGTCTATTCTTTTGCACAAACGTCTGGCTGAGGTTCCAGACGTGCAGGCGTTTTGTCAGGCTTTAGTCAGAATCAAGCCTGTGTTTAAACCTGTTGCTCCGCCTTGGAGTTTAAATTTAGTTCTTAAGGTTCTTCAAGGGGTTCCGTTTGAACCTTTGCATTCCATAGATATTAAGCTCTTATCCTGGAAGGTTCTGTTTTTAGTAGCTATCTCCTCGGCTCGAAGAGTTTCGGAGTTATCTGCTTTACAATGTGATTCCCCTTATCTCATTTTTCATGCAGATAAGGTAGTGTTACATACCAAACATGTTTTTTTACCTAAGGTGGTATCTAATAAAAATATCAATCAGGAGATTGTTGTACCATCACTGTGTCCTAATCCTTCTTCAAAGAAGGAACGTCTTTTACACAATCTTGACGTGGTTCGTGCTTTAAAGTTTTATTTACAAGCTACTAAAGATTTTCGTCAAACATCTGCATTGTTTGTTGTCTACTCTGGACAGAGGAGAGGCCAAAAGGCTTTGGAAACCTCTCTTTCTTTTTGGCTAAGGAGTATAATACGCTTAGCTTATGAGACTGCTGGCCAGCAGCCTCCTGAAAGGATTACAGCTCATTCTTGTCACGCTCAGCTGCTGGGAATCTCTGCAGTCCTCTCTGTGTGCTTGATTGACAGGTGTCTGAGCCACCCCTTCCTGATGATGTCACAACCAGGCTTTTTATTCTGGGCTTCCTGTTTCTCCAGTGCCCGTTTGTTTGTTAACTTTGTGGCTTCTGATAGGATTTCGCTGAGGAATCTCTCTAACTGCTGCTTTTCTGTTGCCAATCTCTTCAAGGACTTACTATGCTGGATTAACATTCAACCTCCTGATTACCTGTCTCCAAACAATGCAAGTACTGTTTGTTTTGTGAAACTTTCAAACTTCCTGTGTTCCTGCAGCAAAACCTGCATATTCAGACTACTCTGTGTATGGCCAAACTATTCAAATACTGTTATTTCTGTGAAACCTTCAATCTGCATGTTTACCTGTTTCCAAACTCTGCAATCAGTGTAAACCTTCAAACTGCTTGATATCCTGTTGCCAATCTCAACAAGTACTGATTAATCAGTGTTAACCTTCAAACTACCAGCTTACCTGTTGCTGTCTCTGCAAGTTCTGACAACTCAGTGTTAACCTTCAAACTACCTGATTACATGTTGTTAATTCTGCAAGTTCTGACTACACAGTGTTAACTCTCAAACTGCCTGTTTACCTGTTGCATACTCTGCAAAGACTGTCTACACAGTGTTAACTCTCAAACTGCCTGATTACCTGTTGCATACTCTGCAAAGACTGTCTACTCAGTGTTAACCCTCAAACTGCCTGATTACCTGTTGCATACTCTGCAAAGACTGTCTACACAGTGTTAACCTTCAGACTGCCTGATAACAAATGACCTACTCCTGCATTATTAACTGTTTCCTGTTTTACCCTTCTTCTGTCTGAGTATAAGTGGACTATTCCTGCTCTCCTGATTCTGTGGAAGACATTTCCTGAAACCAGTTCCTTATTCAGAAGTCTATCTGGCTGATATCATGAATTACTTTGGCACAGGCTAACCCTGCTCCATATCGTGAGTACTTTGTTTTTTGGAGGTTGTCGTGGGGTCACGTCCTGGATTAAACTCAGAGTGCAAGGGTGTTGTTTAAGTTTGCCCTAGCATTTGGGTCTTCTTCTGGACATTTCCTAACCTGACAGTACAAACGGGCCATAATATGGACCCTGACGAGTTATCCAGGGCTGTGGCTCTACAAGGGCAACTTCTAGGAAATCATTCTGCTCATTTGCAATCTTTGGATTCCAAGCTTGACCAGATTACTGCTCTGCTACATAACCTCTCCTCTCCTTCTCAAGCGACGGTGACTCCTGCTGCCACTGCTACTAGCACCAATGCTGTCTTTAATCCACCTCAAACTGTTGGACAGAATATACCACGAATCCCACTTCCAGATAAATATGACGGTAATCCTTAAGAATGCCGTGGATTCCTTAATCAGTGTCGTTTACACTTCAGAAACAATCCTCAAGTTTTTTCCAATTCTATTTCCAAAATCACCTTTATTATTTCTCTCTTGAAGGGTAAGGCTCTAGCCTGGGTGTCCCCTCTTTTAGAGAAGAATGATCCATTACTACAGGATGTGGAATTATTTGTGTCCATTTTTTCTAATGTTTTTGACAAGCCTGGGAGGTCTGCAGCTGCTGAGGCAGGATTGTTGGATCTGAGACAGGGATCCCTTTCGGTAGCTCAATATGCTATTGAATTCAGGACTTTAGCCGCAGAAACTGATTGGAACCATGGAGCCTTACGAGCAGCCTTTCGCAAATGACTTTGCGAACGCCTTAAGGATGAACTTGTATTTCGGGAACTCCCCGATTCATTGGAGGGTCTTATCAATTTATGTATTACTCTTGACGCCCGGCATTCTGAACGTCTTCAGGAGAGAGATAGGAATCGGAGATCCTTTGTTAAATCTTCTTTTCGTCCTTCTATTCGAACCTCAAGTCTTTCTAATAATAATTCCCAATCTCCTGAGTCTGTGGAACCCATGGAAGTAGGAGCTATTAAATTGTCAGAAGCTGAACGCTATAGAAGGCATACTCTTGGGTTATGTCTGTATTGTGGTACCAAAGGACATTTACTGAAGGACTATCCTATCCGGCCAGTAAAAGCCAAGGCTTAACTTTTGATAGAGGGACAGAGTTAAGCCAGAATCCCATGTCTTCCCTCAATTCTAAACTTTTTGTTCCTGTAACTATCTCTTTTGGAAACACCAAGTTTCAAGCTCAAGCTTTGCTGACTCTCTCAGGATTCCTCTTCAAGCCAAGAAACAGTTAATTAAGGTAACTACTGTCAGTGGACAGCCTCTAGGTACTGGTATCATACAACATTCTACCATTCCTCTTCTTTTGACTGTGGGCATACTTCATTCTGAAATTATTCGTTTTGATGCCATCTCTTCTCCCCACATACCATTGATTCTGGGGTTACCTTGGTTGCAGCTTCATGATCCAGTTTTCTCATGGTCTAAAGGAGAACTTATTTCCTGGGGAACTACCTGTTTCAAACATTGCCTGCAAAATCCCTCTAAACCATCCTGTCCTGTCGTAGCTATGGTGGAATCATTGCCCAATTACTATCATGCCTTTTGTGATGTGTTTTCTAAAAAAGAGGCTGAGACGTTACCTCCACACCGGATATTTGACTGTCCTATCGAATTGTATTCAGGGGCTCCTCTACCTAAGGGAAGGACCTATCCCCTCTCTCGTCAAGAAAATGTCTCTCTTGAGGAATACATAAAGGACAACTTAGCCAGAGGATTCATTCGTAATTCCTCTTCACCTGTGGGTGCAGGTTTTTTCTTCATTGGGAAAAAAGATGGAGGTCTTCGTCCCTGTATTGATTATCGAGCCTTGAATCAGATTACTGTCAAAAACAGCTATCCTCTGACGCTCATTTCTGAGTTATTTGATCGTCTTCAAGGTGCTTCTATTTTTTCCAAGTTAGATCTCCGTGGGGCCTACAATCTGGTCAGAATCCGTAAAGGAGACGAATGGAAGACGGCATTTAACACTAGATTTGGTCACTACGAGTATCTAGTAATGCCATTTGGATTGTGCAATGCACCAGCAGTATTTCAGCACTTTGTTAACGAAATCTTCAGAGATTATCTAAATCAATTTGTTATCATTTACCTCGATGACATTCTAATCTATTCGAAAACATTACAGGAACATGTACATCATGTAAGACTGGTTCTTCAGAGGTTACAAGACAATTCCCTGTTCGCTAAATTGGAGAAATGCTCTTTTCATCAGAGTTCCATCCCCTTTTTGGGGTATATCATTTCTGAATCAGGTTTTGAGATGGATCCTGCTAAACTGTTGGCTATCAAGGACTGGCCCAGACCAACTACTCTCAAATCCCTGCAGAGGTTTCTTGGCTTTGCCAATTACTATAGAAAGTTTATAAAGAACTTTGCTGACATCACGTCTCCACTCACTTCTCTTACTAAGAAAGGGCAAAATTGCAAGAACTGGTCCTCTTCGGCAGTACAGGCTTTTGAAACGCTAAAATCAGCATTTTCTTCTGCACCTCTTCTCAGTCATCCAATTCCTGATTTCCAGTTTATTTTGGAGGTTGACGCTTCCTCTATAGCAGCTGGAGCTGTTCTCTCCCAACGTGATCCGACTACCAGCAAGATACATCCTGTGGCGTTCTTTTCGAAAAAATTCAATCCTGCCGAGTTAAATTATGATGTGGGCAATAAGGAGCTTTTGGCTATAAAATTAGCTTTGGATGAATGGAGGCATTGGTTAGAGGGTACCAGTCAACCTTTTTTCATTCTGACAGATCACAAGAATCTTTTATACCTCCAAACAGCTACACGTCTCAATCCTCGTCAGGCTCGGTGGGCCTTGTTCTTCTCCAGGTTTAATTTTGTACTTTCCTATGTTCCTGGTTCAAAAAATTCCAAGTCAGATGCTTTATCTAGGCAGTTCCAATCTTCTGAACCTTCTCCATTGGATTCAGAACCTATACTACGTCCAGTCAAAGTTTTGGCTCAAGTATCCTCTTTTCCAGTACAGGCTTTACATGCTGCTCAAGTCCGGGTACCATCTTCTTGCAAACTACCTTCTGGTATTCTGTATGTACCCAAAGGATTACGTCTTAAGCTTCTACGTTGGGCTCATGACAACATTTCAGCAGGTCATCCGGGAATAACCAATACATTGTGGAAACTGAAGCAGCATGTTTGGTGGTCCACTATGAGGAGGGATGTTAAGGATTATATTGCTGCTTGTAGTTCTTGTGCTTCGAACAAACAATCTTCCCATCGACCGTTTGGTCTATTACACCCTCTTCCTATTTCTCATTACCCTTGGTCTCACTTATCCATGGACTTTGTTACTGATCTTCCTGTTTCTGCTGGAAATATGACCATTTGGGTAGTGGTGGATCGGTTCTCCAAGTCTGCTCACTTCATACCTCTTCCAGGCTTGCCTTCAGCTCAAAGACTTTCTGAACTCTTTGTTCTACATATATCTCGTTTACATGGTTTTCCCACTGACATAGTCTCAGATCGTGGAGTCCAATTTGTTTCCAAATTTTGGAGGTCTTTTTGTAAACACTTCGGAATCAACATATAACTTTCTACTGCACACCATCCTCAATCCAACGGACAGACTGAGCGTGTAAATCAAGCCTTGGAATCTTTTCTAAGACATTATGTAGACCATCACCACTCCAACTGGTCTCAGTTATTGCCTTTGGCGGAATTAGCTCACAACTCACATTATAACGCCTCATTACAGACCTCTCCCTTTAAGGCAGCTTATGGATTTGAACTTAGAACCTTTCCTATGATTACAAGTTCTACTGAAGTCCCTGGAGCAGATCGTATAGTGAAAAATCTCAGTAATCACTGGCAACTCATTCGTCAAAATCTACTCTATTCTTCCTTAAGACATAAGAAATATGCTGATCGCAGAAGGTGCAAGGCTCCTTTACTTCATACTGGAGACAGAGTATTTTTATCCACCAGATTCATACGTCTAAAGCAACCTTGTACCAAGTTGGGTCCTAAGTACATTGGACCTTTTCAAATTGTTTCCAGAGTTTGTTCTTCTGCATACCGCCTGGCCTTACCCAAGACTCTCAAGATCCATCCAGTGTTTCATGTCTCCCAACTCAAGCCAGTCATCTACAATCGGTACTCTATCAAGAGTAAACCACCTCCTCCACTTTCTGTAGAGGGAACTTCTGAGTTTGAAGTCAGCCAGATTCTCGATTCCAAGCTACGGGGCAATCGGCTATACTACCTGGTCCATTGGAAGGGTTATCCTATCTCTGAACGATCTTGGGAACCGGCTTCTCATGTTCATGCTCCAGCTCTTGTCAAGTCTTTTCACAAGAAATACCCTGCCAGGCCCGGTCGGGTCCCCCGGAGGGGTCCTTGAGAAGGGGGCACTGTCACGCTCAGCTGCTGGGAAGCTCTGCAGTCCTCTCTGTGTGCTTGATTGACAGTTGTCTGAGCCACCCCTTCCTGATGATGTCACAACCAGGCTTTTTATTCTGGCCTTCCTGTTTCTCCAGTGCCCGTTTGTTTGTTAACTTTGTGACTTCTGATAGGATTTCGCTGAGGAATCTCTCTAACTGCTGTTTTTCTGTTGCCAATCTCTTCAAGGACTTACTATGCTGGATTAACCTTCAACCTCCTGATTACCTGTCTCCAAACAATGCAAGTACTGTTTGTTTTGTGAAACTTTCAAACTTCCTGTGTTCCTGCTGCAAAACCTGCATATTCAGACTACTCTGTGTATGGCCAAACTATTCAAATACTGTTATTTCTGTGAAACCTTCAATCTGCATGTTTACCTGTTTCCAAACTCTGCAAATACAATTATTCAGTGTAAACCTTCAAACTGCTTGATATCCTGTTGCTAATCTCAACAAGTACTGATTAATCAGTGTTAACCTTCAAACTACCAGCTTACCTGTTGCTGTCTCTGCAAGTTCTGACAACTCAGTGTTAACCTTCAAACTACCTGATTACATGTTGTTAATTCTGCAAGTTCTGACTACACAGTGTTAACTCTCAAACTGCCTGTTTACCTGTTGCATACTCTGCAAAGACTGTCTACACAGTGTTAACTCTCAAACTGCCTGATTACCTGTTGCATACTCTGCAAAGACTGTCTACTGAGTGTTAACCCTCAAACTGCCTGATTACCTGTTGCATACTCTTCAAAGACTGTGTTAACCTTCAGACTGCCTGATAACAAATGACCTACTCCTGCATTATTAACTGTTTCCTGTTTTACCCTTCTTCTGTCTGAGTATAAGTGGACTATCCCTGCTCTCCTGATTCTGTGGAAGACATTTCCTGAAACCAGTTCCTTATTCAGAAGTCTATCTGGCTGATATCATGAATTACTTTGGCACAGGCTAACCCTGCTCCATATCGTGAGTACTTTGTTTTTTGGAGGTTGTCGTGGGGTCACGTCCTGGATTAAACTCAGAGTGCAAGGGTGTTGTTTAAGTTTGCCCTAGCATTTGGGTCTTCTTCTGGACATTTCCTAACCTGACAATTCTACTAGAGCGGTAGCTTCCACATGGGCTTTTAAAAATGAGGCTTCTGTTGAACAGATTTGTAAGGCGGCGACTTGGTCTTCGCTTCATACTTTTTCAAAATTCTGTAAATTTTATACTTTTGCTTCTTCGGAGGCTATTTTTGGGAGAAAGGTCTTGCAGGCAGTGGTGCCTTCCATTTTAGCGCCTGCCTTGTCCCTCCCTTCATCTGTGTCCTATAGCTTTGGTATTGGTATCCCACAAGTAATGGATGATCCGTGGACTGGATACACCTTACAAGAGAAAACATAATTTATGCTTACCTGATAAATTTGTTTCTCTTGTGGTGTATCCAGTCCACGGCCCGCCCTGTCATTTTAAGGCAGGTGTTTTTTATTTTTAAACTACAGTCACCACTGCACCCTATAGTTTCTCCTTTCTCTTGCATGTCTTCGGTCGAATGACTGGTAGTGGCAGTTAGGGGAGGAGCTATATAGACAGCTCTGCTGTGGGTGATCCTCTTGCAGCTTCCTGTTGGGAAGGAGAATATCCCACAAGCAATGGATGATCCGTGGACTGGATACACCACAAGAGAAACAAATTTATCAGGTAAGCATAAATTATGTTTTCTACATTCATCAGTCCGAGTAAAACCCATTAAAATAGTAATTTAGGGGCTCTGGGCCATATGGGGCTAAACCTTTGCACATGTATATGGAGTTATCTAATACATTTTGCACTGTAGATAACATCAAGTATAATAAAAGTGTATTGTATTTATGTTTTATTACTTAAAGGGACACTGAACCCAAAATTCAGCAATTTTAAGCAACTTTCTAATTTACTCCTATTTTCACATGTTCTTCATTCTCTTGATATCTTTATTTGAAAAGCAAGAATGTACGTTTAGATGCCGGACCATTTTTGGTGAACAACCTGGGTTGTTCTTGCTGATTGGTGGATAAATTCACCCACCAATAAAAAAGTGCTGTCTACTTAGCTTAGATGCCTTATTTTTCAAATAAAGATAGCAAGAGAACGATGAAAAAAAGATAATAGGAGTAAATTAGAAAGTTACTTAAAATTGCATGCTCTATCTGAATCACAAAAGAAAAAAATTGGGTTCAGTGTCCCTTTAAATATTTATCAACCAAGAGGATTTCAATTAAAAATAGGAAAAAGAATATGAAGAAAATGATAGTGTTCCTTCCAACAAGAATTATGCATTTATGTTTTATAAAGTTACTTTAGCTCATTTGGTATACAAATGTAACCCCTGTGATACGCATGATCAGCTATAGCTTGTCATGCACATCACAGCCAGAGGCGCATGGCAAGCCCTTTTCATCATGCAGGGGGCTGTTTTTGGCGACCCCCCTGCAATAGAGGCTGGGGGTTGTTGGTAGCCCAGTGGGAAGCACCCCAGGCTTCATGGGAGTGCCAGTGATGTCACAAAGGTGCTTAGCCAAGTAGCTGCAAAGGCGCTGGATGGGGGAGGCTATTCAAATCACTCAATCTTATCTCTTTCAGCAGCTACAAACCTCCAAGATCCCTCATTTGAAAGAGAATTGGTCTTGGAGCATTAATATCAAGCAGATTTTTAACAAACCCCCCCCACAAAAAACACTTTGGGATTTGCTTGAGGATGTTACATTATATACACAATAAAAAAAAATCTGGTATGTCTAGAGACCCCTCTTAAAAAATATATAAAGTTTATCTGTATAGTCAGGTGATCACTGTGGTAACAGTGAACACCTTGCAAGAAAAAAGTGTTGCACAATGGGGCCTCTCTATTCTATATTATAGCCCCCAAAAGCCTGTATGGGCACATATTTCCCATGTAATTATTCTTGATGAGAATTTAGTAATGTGATCATAGTAACAGCAGTGGTCACTGGGTCATTTTCAATATTATTTACTAAAATCTATACAACATTATACTTATTATTATTAGAAATGTAATAATGGCATATCGTGAATTTGCTGAGCCTGCTGAAAACAAACTATATCATTTGTGTGGGTCACTCACTGAAATTTAATCTTCAATAGGGTTTAAATGTTGATAGCAAAAAAAGCTCAAAATTGGCTCAGCACTGGGGTGTAAAAAGACTTAGCAGCGAAATGGTTAATCAATGTACAGTTGATAGTAATTTAATTATATTAACACGTTTTGGGAATAAACACCAGGGGCGCGATCCGATATACGGCGCAGGTTTCGGCGCAAGCGTGGAAACCTGCGCTGCCCGTAGTTTCAGCTCGCACAGCGAGCTATCACATATATGGCGCCGGCAATTGCTAAAGTGCCGTAAGTCGGACAAACTAGCGATGTCCAGAAATAAGCGTAAGTACAAATTTCTGGAGTCGCCAGTGACTTACGGCACTTTAGAAACTGCAGCCGCATAAAAAAACTAACTAAAGTCTTAAATCTCCCGTTACTGTCTAACACGCCTCCCAAAAATAACCCGACACGTATACCCCTCTATCCGCAATCCCCCCTCTCACTCCTAATAATAAATATATTAACCCCTAAACAGCCGCTCCCGGACCCCGCTGCCAGCTACATTAAATGTCTTACCCCCTAATCTGACCCCCCTACACCGCCGCCAGCTACATGAAATGTCTTACCCCCTAATGTGATCCCCCTACACCGCCGCCACCTACATTATATGTATTACCCCCTAATGTGATCCCCCTACACCGCCGCCAGCTACATTAAATGTCTTACCCCCTAATGTGATCCCCCTACACTGCCGCCACCTATATTAAAATTATTACCCCCTAATGTGAGCCCCCTACCCCGCCGCCACCTACATTAACTATATTAACCCCTAATATGATCCCCCTATACCGCCGCCACCTATAATAACTCTATTAAACCCTAATCTGAGCCCCATACCCCGTCGCCACCTATTTTAACTATATTAACCCCTAATGTGAGTCCCCTACCCCGCCGCCACCTATATTATATGTACTACCCCCTAATCTGACCCCCTTACACCGCCGCCACCTATATTAAATTTATTAATCCCTAATGTGAGCCCCCTACACCGCCGCCACCTATATTAAATTTATTAACCCCTAATCTAATCCCCCTACACCCCCACCACCTATATTAAAATTATTAACCCCTAAATCTAACCCCCTACACCGCCGCCACCTATATTAAATATATTATCCACTAAACCTAAGTCTAACCCTAACACCCTCTAACTTAATTATTATTAAAATAAATCTAAATAATATTAATAATATTAACTAAATTATTCCTATTTAAATCTAAATACTTACCTATAAAATAAACCCTAAGATATCTACAATAATATAATTAATAATTACATTGTAGCTATTTTAGGGTTTATATTTATTTTACAGGTAACTTTGTATTTATTTTAACTACGTACAATAGCTATTAAGTAGTTAATAACTATTTAATAGCTACCTAGTTAAAATAATTACCAAATTACCTGTAAAATAAATCCTAACCTAAGTTACCATTACACCTAGCACTACCCTATCAATAAATTAATTAAATAAACTACAATTATCTCAACTAAAATACAGTTAAATACACTAATCTATAATACAAAAAAAAACACTAAATTACAAAAAATAAAAAAAGATTACAAGAATTTTAAACTAATTACACCTAATCTAAGCCCCCTAATAAAATAACAAAGCCCCCAAAATAAAAAAATTTCCCTACCCTAAACTAAATTAAAAAAGTAATCAGCTCTATTACCAGCCCTTAAAAGAAGTCTTCTTCCAGGCGGCAACCTCTTCTTCTTCCAGGAACCAGCCGGCGTGGAGCGGAGGAGTTGAAGACCGATGACCGCGGAGCTGAAGACCATCCTCTCTGGAACTGAAGACCGGCGATGCTGGAACTGAAGATCGGCGACGCTGGAACTGAAGACTGGAGCCATGGAGCGTGGAGGATCCTCTTCATACGATCTCCGCCATACACTGAATAGGAATTCAAGGTACGCGATTAAAAATGGCGTCCCTTGAATTCCTATTGGCTGATTTGAGCCTTCAAATTCAAATCAGCCAATCGGATGAGAGCTACTTTAATTCTATTGGCTGATTTGAATAGCCAATAGAATAAAGCTACTGTAATTCTATTGGCTATTCTAATCAGCCAATAGAATTACAGTAGCTCTTATTCTCAGTTACAGAGAGGACGGTCTTCAGCTCCGCGGTCATCGGTCTTCAACTCCTCCGCTCTGCGCCGGCTGGTTCCTGGAAGAAGAAGAGGTCGCCTCCTAGAAGAAGACTTCTCCGCCTGGAACAGGACCTTCTCCGCCGGTCTTCAGGACAGGTAAGGACCACTTGGGGGTTAGACTTAGGTTTTTTTAAGGGGGGATCGGGTGGGTTTTAGAGTAGGGGTGTGTGTGTGGTGGGTTGTAATGAGGGGGTTTGTTCTTTTTTTTACAGGTAAAAGAGCTGATTACTTTGGGGCAATGCCCCGCAAAAGGCCCTTTTAAGGGCTGGTAATAGAGCTGATTACTTTTTTAATTTAGTTTAGGGTAGGGAAATTTTATTATTTTGGGGGGCTTTGTTATTTTATTAGGGGGCTTAGGTGTAATTAGCTTAAAATTCTTGTAATATTTTTTTATTTTTTGTAATTTAGTGTTTTTTTTGTAATATAGATTAGTGTATTTAACTGTATTTTAGTTGAGATAATTGTAGTTTATTTAATTAATTTATTGATAGGGTAGTGTTAGGTGTAATGGTAACTTAGGTTAGGATTTATTTTACAGGTAATTTGGTAATTATTTTAACTAGGTAGCTATTAAATAATTATTAACTATTTAATAGCTATTGTACCTAGTTAAAATAAATACAAAGTTACCTGTAAAATAAATATAAACCCTAAAATAGCTGCAATGTAATTATTAATTATATTGTAGCTATCTTAGGGTTTATTTTATAGGTAAGTATTTAGATTTAAATAGGAATAATTTAGTTAATATTATTAATATTATTTAGATTTATTTTAATAATAATTAAGTTAGGGGGTGTTAGGGTTAGACTTAGGTTTAGTGGTTAATATATTTAACATAGGTGGCGGCGGTGTAGGGGGATTAGATTAGGGGTTAATACATTTAATATAGGTGGCGGCGGTGTAGGGGGCTCACATTAGAAGTTAATAAATTTAATATAGGTGGCGGCGGTGTAAGGTGGTCAGATTAGGGGGTAGCACATATAATATAGGTGGCGGCGGGGTAGGGGGCTCACATTAGGGGTTAATATAGTTAAAATAGGTGGCGGCGGGGTAGGGGGCTCAGATTAGGGGTTAATGTATTTATTATAGGTGGCGGCGGTGTAGGGGGATCATATTAGGGGTTAATAGAGTTAATGTAGGTGGCGGCGGGGTAGGGGCCTCACATTAGGGCCTAATAAATTTAATGTAGCTGGCAGCGGTGTAGGGGGATCAGATTAGGGGGTAAGACATTTAATGTAGCTGGCGGCGGTGTAGGGGGTCCAATTATGGGGTAAGACATTTAATGTAGCTGGCGGCAGGGTCCGGAAGCAGCGGTTTAGGGGTTAAGCACTTTATTAAAGATTGCGGCGGGGGATTGCGGTTGACAGGTAGATAGACATTGCGCATGCGTTAGGTGCATATCGTGAATTTGCTGAGCCTGCTGAAAACAAACTATATCATTTGTGTGGGTCACTCACTGAAATTTAATCTTCAATAGGGTTTAAATGTTGATAGCAAAAAAAGCTCAAAATTGGCTCAGCACTGGGGTGTAAAAAGACTTAGCAGCGAAATGGTTAATCAATGTACAGTTGATAGTAATTTAATTATATTAACACGTTTTGGGAATAAACACCAGGGGCGCGATCCGATATACGGCGCAGGTTTCGGCGCAAGCGTGGAAACCTGCGCTGCCCGTAGTTTCAGCTCGCACAGCGAGCTATCACATATATGGCGCCGGCAATTGCTAAAGTGCCGTAAGTCGGACAAACTAGCGATGTCCAGAAATAAGCGTAAGTACAAATTTCTGGAGTCGCCAGTGACTTACGGCACTTTAGAAACTGCAGCCGCATAAAAAAACTAACTAAAGTCTTAAATCTCCCGTTACTGTCTAACACGCCTCCCAAAAATAACCCGACACGTATACCCCTCTATCCGCAATCCCCCCTCTCACTCCTAATAATAAATATATTAACCCCTAAACAGCCGCTCCCGGACCCCGCTGCCAGCTACATTAAATGTCTTACCCCCTAATCTGACCCCCCTACACCGCCGCCAGCTACATGAAATGTCTTACCCCCTAATGTGATCCCCCTATTTAATTAATTTATTGATAGGGTAGTGTTAGGTGTAATGGTAACTTAGGTTAGGATTTATTTTACAGGTAATTTGGTAATTATTTTAACTAGGTAGCTATTAAATAATTATTAACTATTTAATAGCTATTGTACCTAGTTAAAATAAATACAAAGTTACCTGTAAAATAAATATAAACCCTAAAATAGCTGCAATGTAATTATTAATTATATTGTAGCTATCTTAGGGTTTATTTTATAGGTAAGTATTTAGATTTAAATAGGAATAATTTAGTTAATATTATTAATATTATTTAGATTTATTTTAATAATAATTAAGTTAGGGGGTGTTAGGGTTAGACTTAGGTTTAGTGGTTAATATATTTAACATAGGTGGCGGCGGTGTAGGGGGATTAGATTAGGGGTTAATACATTTAATATAGGTGGCGGCGGTGTAGGGGGCTCACATTAGAAGTTAATAAATTTAATATAGGTGGCGGCGGTGTAAGGTGGTCAGATTAGGGGGTAGCACATATAATATAGGTGGCGGCGGGGTAGGGGGCTCACATTAGGGGTTAATATAGTTAAAATAGGTGGCGGCGGGGTAGGGGGCTCAGATTAGGGGTTAATGTATTTATTATAGGTGGCGGCGGTGTAGGGGGATCATATTAGGGGTTAATAGAGTTAATGTAGGTGGCGGCGGGGTAGGGGCCTCACATTAGGGCCTAATAAATTTAATGTAGCTGGCAGCGGTGTAGGGGGATCAGATTAGGGGGTAAGACATTTAATGTAGCTGGCGGCGGTGTAGGGGGTCCAATTATGGGGTAAGACATTTAATGTAGCTGGCGGCAGGGTCCGGAAGCAGCGGTTTAGGGGTTAAGCACTTTATTAAAGATTGCGGCGGGGGATTGCGGTTGACAGGTAGATAGACATTGCGCATGCGTTAGGTGTTAGGTTTTATTTTGCAGGCAGTTTAGGGAGTTACGGGGCTCCAATACTCAGCATAAGGCTTACTACGCTTGCATTTTGTGGCGAGGTGAAAATGGAGTACGATTTCTCCATTTTCGCCACGTAAGTCCTTACGCTGTATATTGGATACCAAACTGCGCGGGTTTGGTATATCACTCTATGGGCCAAAAAACTACGGCCGAAGGGTGAAACATACGAGCGTAACTTCTATGTTACGCCGTATATGTGATACCAAACCAGCGCAAAATTTGGCGTCGCCGGCTTTTGCGGGCGACGCTGCATATCGGATCGGGCCCCAGGTACTAATGTTCTTAAAGAGATATAAACCCTTTTCTGCAAGCTTGCAATAAATATATTAGGTGAATGTGATTTTATTTAAATGTATTGACTCCTTGTTTGCTGCAGATGTTTTTTAGAAGCCAAAACTTTCACCACTAATTGACAAATTTGAAGGACTGAGTTGCAGCTTGCAGCTGTTATTTTTGTTTGCAAGTTTTGCAATGTTTTACAGTACTGTATCTTATGATCCCTGCTGAGGCCAATTTGGGACGGATATGTAGTAGGGTTAGGCTTGAAGTCTGTAGTATGCACTTTCCATTTTCAGCATTGGAAAACTCACAAATTACAGGAAAGTGGGTAACAAATAATGAAAATATATTGAAAAGTTACTTTACTATACTTAAAGTGAAGGTCAATTTTCATGTGAAAGTGCCCGTTTTTTTAAAAAAACTATTAAAAACAGGGGCACTTTCATTCATGAAAATTGACATAGCACCATATTTAAAAAATACTTTCCTTGTTCTTCTGAAACTCCGGATCGCCGTTCTGAAACGATGCCCTGCTTGCTTCTTCCTGGTTTACTTACCCAGCAATGACAAAACCGGCTTCCTCCAATCACAGCGTTGCCTCAGGCAGGGGGGGGAGCCGTGATTGGAGGATGCTGGATTTGTCATTGCTGACTTATGAAGAGGATTGCGACAGGCTGGTGAAGCACTGGAGTGGCTTCAAGAAGAAAAGGTAAGTATAAAAAAAAACGGCTGAAATGACCATTTCATGAATGAAAGTGCACTTGTTTTTAATAGTTTGTTTTTAAAAAACGGGCACTTTCACGTGAAAATTGACCTTCACTTTAACCCTTTTGCTGCTTAGCCATTTTCTCACCCCTGTGCTATAGGCATTTTTAGTCGTTTGGCCTTCATTGCTGTGAGGTACCCACTTAAATTATATCTATTTTTTTTAAAGCAGCTCAAGTATTTTTAGAAAATAACTCTAGTTTGCAGAAATATAAGACAGTGAGAATATTCCTCCATATTAAATGCAAACAAATAAAAAGATAATTTTTTGTGTGTAATCTGATGTGGTGTAAATAGCAACATGGGAGTCATTATATCATATATCAAACACATTTCATTGTCCCACATTTAGCATCAGTTCACCTTCCCAAAAGAGCAACATGTTATACTTTATTGTTCAAATAAACTTTACAAATAAAATTAGAAAAGAGAACAATTATTATTTTTGTTACTATTCACCATCTTGCAATGTATGCAGAAAATGAGTAGGATATAAAATATCTAACCCTATAAATATTACATACATCTAAAATTATTCACAATTCTGAATTCCCAGAGGGGTGGTTTAACCCATTTTGAAACTTACATATTCCCATCCCTGTACAAATTCACTCAGTGTAGCAAATAATGTTTATATATAAAAAAGTTATCCTATATAGAATTTCACAAAATGTACATGCTCTCAGTTATTCCATTTATTTTGATTCTTAAATTATTTTTATTAGATCAGACAAACATTGTTCTAAAAGCCCTAATCTCAACAGCACAAACAAATGAGGCTAGTGGTTACTAGCAAACCACCAATACAGATATAGGTACAAGGTATTCCTCCTTAAGCAAGTCTCTGGCTTATTTCCACTATATATTATACAGTCTAAGGAATGTCAAGTGTTTAATGTAAACTTGTGGTTACGATAGGCACAGTATAAGGTTTAGAGACCGGCACTTTTTTAGTCAGTCATCTGCTGATTTTCCAAACTTACTGATAGGCTGCTTGGATCCGTCCGACCTCACTCGGTCTTCAGATTGGTCACTACATGTCCTCGGGTGGCAACATTGATTGTGCTCTAATCACCACCTGATAAGGATACCTTTGCGCCCACTCTCCCTTATACAATAAATACATTTGGCAGGTGATTGGCAGAAAAATGGCAATCACCTACTAATGACAGTGGTGTGAGACCCCATAAAGGAAAGAGGGGTTCCCCTCTTTTAACCTGGGGTCTCATACACGTTTGTGTTTTATGGGTAGGAATAGGGGCTCTAAAATTGTCCCCTCCCCTTCTCAAACACAGTACGACTGTCTACTTGGGGCAGTCGATCATAATTATCATGGTGATCACCTGAAAATTATAGGGAGTGTGGCCCCTCATTTGAAAGAAGAGAATACTCTCTTCCACTTGAGGGGTCTCATACCCATCTATTTAAAGCAGATGGCGATATAGGGAGCTCTTTAGTAGCCTCCTCACCCACCACTAGAAATCCTAGGGGGGCCAGTGACACCCTAATTTGATAGAGGTGAGAATGAACTTTCAAATGAGCAGTCACTTTCCCATTTAGTCAAAACAGGGGGGAGATAGGGTACTCCATTAGAGCCCCCAAAAACTATGGACGTGAAAAGTCTGTATACATGCATAAAGCATGAGACAGGCAGTTCAATTGTTATGAAAAAATTATTGAACAACAATATATGCACAGAAAAACAAGGTCAATTCATTGAAGAGTTACTCAGATTAATTTTATTTCGGAATTATTTTTTGTTTGAAGACCAGTGGTATGTACAGTTAAGGGGCACAGCCATGGGATCCAATGTCGCCCCATCATATGCCAATCTCTTTATGAATGAGATAAAGGAGAGAATCATCTACGAAAATAATATGTTTAAACAGTACGGCTCCATTTGGTGGAGATTTATAGATGATGTCTTTGGCATATGGTGGGGTGACATTGGATCCTTGGAGGAATTCGTTAGAGAGGTAAATTCAGCAGTACAAGGCCTAGAGTTAACTATTACCTTTAGCGAAGAAAGTGTGACGTTTTTAGATACAAAGATCACTAAATCAGGTAATATACTAGAATTTGATCTTTACACCAAGAGCACAGACAAAAACACCTTACTCAGGTTTGACAGTTTCCATCCAAGGCCCCTGGTAGAATCCCTCCCAAGAGTCAGCTACTTCGAGTGAAGAGAATAGTCAGCAGTGAACAAAAATGTATTCAACGCATAGATGAAATGGCAGACAAATTTATAGAGAGAGGTTATCCAAATAAGCTAATTGAAGAAAAAAAGAGGGAGGTATTCAAGCATGACAGTAGGAACAATGTCTCTAAACAAAAAGAGAATAGGATGGTTTTTATTTCCCAGTACAGTCACTTTAGTAAAGAGATAACGAAAAGTATAAGAAAACATTGGTACATACTAAGCGACTGTAATGATAAGATACCTATTTTTAAGAACCCACCTCTAATGGCACACAGACGTGTAAAAAACTTGAGAGATCACTTAGTTAAGTCTGATGTAGGCCCTAGTAAAGGTAATATTCAAACATACATTGGGAGTAAAAATTATGGCACATACCCATGCCTAAACTGCATGAGTTGTAGTTCCATAATTAAAGGGAAATCCTTTTACCATCCACATAATGGCACTAGGTATGACATCAATGGCTTCTACACATGTGATACTACTCATGTAGTATATCTAATAAAGTGTCCCTGTTCTTTTATTTACCTAGGAGAGACCACCCGCAAGGTAAAAGACAGGATGAGCCAACATCGCTCTAATATATGTTGCAAAAATAAGGAAGCCCCAGTATCTAGCCATTTCATTGAGAAAGGCCATAACATTAGCCAAATGAGATGGCAAGTCATTGATCACATAAAAGTACAAAGAAATGGTCAAAATAGAGAAATATTATTGAAGCAAAAAGAATCGTGGTGGATTTACAAGTTAGACACCATGGCCCCCAGGGGTCTCAACAAAGAATTAGACATGTCTGTTTACTTATAATAGTTTTTATACTGATGAGAGTATCCTATTGAGAAGGCACATGTCTCAATTCTTTGATATATTCTATAGTTTTGCTTTATTTTATTCTCTAATCCATTCCTTTTATTCTCTAATCCATTCCTTTTATAAATATTCTATTTGTTAATTTACATCAAATATCAAATTGTCCATGCATATACCTCGCTCCTGAAGTCTAATGCGTAAGAGGTATGAAATATAATTACAAACTGTTTTGCCTACTGATTGCCATATCACTCATTATGAACATATCATGAACATCTGATATATATAGAATGAATTTTTTATACACAAAATAAGTGTTCTACATATACAATGAATTTTTTCATATAAATTAATTTAACTTAAAAGGATCCACAATGAATTTTTCTGAATTTTTCAAAAATTTACTAAATAACTCCATTATCCTATTGTGTATTATGCTTTAATAAATAGCTAGATACTTTCCAACTACAATTGACTTGCGAGCATCTAAACAAGCATGTAATATTATATGTTAGTATTAATTTATGAAAAGATTTTCTCACTTTATAAAATGGTACCCTATATTTGTTACATCAACATTTATTTTAAATTTGTATATACAATTAATGTTTTTATTGCAATATGAATATGTGTCAGTGGGTGTCGCTAGTGTTACACCTTTTTCAAAGTTGTGGGCCCTGTGGCGCCAAATCAACAGGTATAAAAGTTGTTTCAGTAATGTGTCAGCCTATGCATGATTAAGAGGTGTTGACCTCGAAACGTTGCCACTTATATGTCCTAATAAAAATATTTTCTATTATTGGAGAGCTGTGGACACCTTCTTTGTTTTGGATATCCATTTGGTGAAGGGGCAGTTCACCAGTCTTCACTGGCACTCCATTCCTTTGGTGCTGTTCCATCCTTGCTTGTTGATATCCCCATTAGAGCCCCCGAGTTAAATTGTATTTAAAATGCTGTTGCACGTATTCAACATATTTACTGTGATCACCTGCAACTTACAGGGGCATGTGACCCCTTATTTGAAAGGTCATACTCTGCTCTATTAAATGAGGGGTCACTCTAGCCCATACAAATCTGTTCCAGACACTGTTTAAGGTGCTGGAATAGGTTTGTTGTGTTAATTCATTTTGCTGCAACACTCATTCCACAAATCTTGCAGATTACTTGCTTCTGTGTCACATCATCTTTTCTGAATCCAAAATATTCCCAAACAACTGATGTTGAATTTTTCTTTGGCACCAACAAGTCATCATCATCATCATCATTATTGTTGGACACGGACAGCTCTTCAGAACTCATCTTGAATTTTATTTACCGCACGAACTAAAAGCTGGCACAAAAAATGAGGAGATTTATACTACCACACACACTGCCTGGCAAAAAAAACCCCCAGACAGAGAAAAGACAACGCAAAAAAGATGTGAAGGTAAAGTTGAGCAGCAACAATCAATCATAAAGGCATTTGAAAGCACATCACCATATGCGAAGACCTCAAAAAGTCATAGAAAAATAACCAACACTATTGCATAGTATATATGCAAAGACATGGTGCCTGCATACACAGTTAGTAAAGAAAGCTTCAAAAAAAATATACACACACTCGACAAGAGATACCAACTGCTATTTCGCAATTACTTCTCAGTAGTTGCAATCCCAGAAATGTATGCTAAATGCAAACAGATAGTTGAATTGGAGATAAAACAATTGAACTACTATATGCAACAACAACAGATATATGGTCAAGTCAAACAATGGAGCCATATATTATAAGTTTAACCGTGCACTTCATCAATGATGATTTTGAGATAAAAAGTCTATGCTTGCAAACATCATACTTTCCTTCTGATTCTGACCACACTGGAGTGAAGAGAATGTGGGCCAAGGTTTAAGAGAGGCTTTGGCCTCATGGGGACTCTGTGAGGAGCAAAAAGTATTAATCACCACCATAGACAATGACACAAACATCGTCAAGGCTGTCGCTCTGAATAAATGGACAAGACTACAGTGTTTTGGGAACAGGTTGCATCTTGCAATTGAAAATGCAGTGAAAGATGAGCCTCACATTTCTAGAGCCACAGGCTTGTGCGAGAATTTTTTTTTTTTACATTTCTCACACAGCTGGAAAAAGAAGATGGCATTAACTCAAGCCCAGGAAGAACTTCAACTGCCAAAGCATTCACTTATAAGTGCCCTACAAGGTGGATCTCAAGACAACAGATGGTAGCAAGAGTTTATAGCAACAGAGAGCATTGACTTATAGCAACAGACATCTGGTTCCACAATGGCAGGACACTGATGTTCTTGAATCTGTGAGTAAGGCACTGGGTCAAGTTCAAGATTCTACTGATGCCCTTTCTGAAGAGAACTACGTTAGTGTATCACATCTGAAACCAGTTCTGCATCTATTAAACACAAAGATACTGGCTCTGGAGGAAGATGATTCTGACCTGACCAAGACACTGAAGTAGAAATTATGAAGAAGATACTCAAGAAAGATCTGCTAGATATGGCATCATTCCTTGATCCACGATTCAAGACATGTTACATAAATGTGGGTAAAATTCCAAGCATCAAGGTCAGGGTGATGTCTGATATGGCCATTGTGTCTGAGCAGAAAGTCGTACAGGAGCCAAGTCAAGCAATCAGCAGTCCCCCATGCAAAGTAATTGCAAATGTAGAAGATGTAGAAGACACAGTGCCAGCAACTGCAACAGATGGTCCTCCTCCTGCAAAGAAATCAAGAATGTCTTAGGAAGCTTTTTTAAGACTAAGTCCGCTGCGCCATCTCTGCAACTTGAAGAAGCCATAGCATCAGAGCTGAGCAGCAATCCTGCTTTCTCCCTCCATTGATAGTGAGATAAATCCTCTGCAATGGTGGAAATTGGAAACTACATCAGACTAACTTGAGCAAGCTTGCACAAAAATATCTTTGTGTTCCTGCAACAACTTCACCATCAGAGAGGGCGTTTAGCACACGAGGAAATGTGGTGACCTGTCAACATTATGTATTACCATTTTGAGTTTCAAACATTAACCTTAACCAGTCCACCACCAGCAGTAATGCTTGAAATCCAAAATGGTACTACATAATCAGATGTTGTTTTTTTATCCAAAAACCTAACCAATCAGTAAACAATGCAAATGTTTTAAGTTATCTATTATTTATGTTATTCTCAGATTTTAAACATATAATATTTTGTAAATAATAATATTATATATTATGTTATTACATATTATATTACTAAATTATTTACTAGTACTACAAATTAAAAATCATCAGAATTCCTTCCTGGGCCCTCCTGTTACAAGCTCTACATCTTAAAGTTTGTACTTAATGTGTCACTCACTATGACAAACTAACCCATTGTGATATTGTCAGCTCAAAATTGATTCACATTTCCCTCCTGTGTGAAACTGTGCATCCACTTTTTGCACTGACTGCAGTATGGCTGTAGGGATGGCCAATGCCATAACCAGGGCAGGTTCCACTTACAAATTCCAATGTTTAGTATTGTATTCTCTGTTTTATTTTAGAAAAATGTACTCTTACTGTACTATGCTGCAGTGCTGCTACTATTAATTGATGTATGGATGTTAAAAACAGGTTCCAGGATTGACCTTCTTAATGCCACATCCCTCATGTTTTCCTGGACAGTCACTCAGCTAAATGACTAACACATGAATTAGTGTGCATTGTACTACCTTTACTGTACTTAGAAACACAAATCATGCTGCTGGACAGTCTTACTTTTTAGGTTTCTCCATGCATACACTGCTTCATATGTTACTCATACCACAGCTAGACTGACTTCCCAAGAAAACATGCACAATGTGGTAAGAACTTACTGGACACTGCCAGCTAATTTAATTTCAACTAGCTGTGTGGTTGAGTTTACTTGTTTGTTTATGTACTCTAACTATAACTGTTCTTAGTGTTATGTTCTGTACTACAGCTACAGCTGTAAATTAATGTAATATGACAGGCTGCAGGATGTCAGCATTGACCTTGTCAATGACACATCCCCCATGTTTTCCTGGACAGTCACTCAGCTAAATGACTAACACATGAAGCAGTGTGCATTGTACTACCTTTACTGCACTTAGAAACACAAATCATGCTGCTGGACAGTCAGCACTTTTTAGGTTTCTCCATGCACTCTGCTTTATATGTTACTCATACCACAGCTAGACTGACTGCCCAAGAAAACATGGACAATGTGGTAAGAACTGGCCAGCTAATTTCACTTCAATTAGCTTTGTATTTTTTGAGTTCACTTGTTTGTATTATCTACTCTAACTATAACTACTCTTAGTGTTCTGTTATGTGCTACAGAATAGCTGTGTGATATAATATGACAGGCTGCAGGATGTCAGGATTGACCTTGTCAATGCCACATCCCTCATGTTTGCCTGGACAGTCACTCATCTAAATGAATAACAAATTCAGCAGTGTGTGCATTGTACTACCTTTACTGCACTTATACACAAATCATACTGCTGTAAAGTCAGTACTTTTCAGGTTTTTCCATGCTTACACTGCTTCATATGTTAATCCTACCACAGCTAGACTGACTGCCCAATAAAACATGACAATGTTGTGTCAGAAGACACTGGCTAGTGTCTACTATGTACCACAGCACAGGCAGCTAATTTTATTTGTATTGGACATTGAGAACCATGTACAATAAGATTCTGTAGTGTTAGATAAAAAATGTATTGACAAACTTAAGGTGTTATAGTCATTTATAAGAAAATCGCGATAAAAATTGCAATCGTGATTTTTTGGGTCCAAAATTGCGATTTTCAATTTTGCCCATATCGCTCAGCCCTAGTGTATGTGTGTATATATATATATATATGTGTGTGTGTGTGTGTGTGTGTGTGTACATATGTATTTATATGTGTATATATGTATTTAAAGACATATATATAGTACACATATAAACACATAAATACATATGCAGACATATATATAAGTGCATTGGAGCCCTTTGCAGTCAAGTAGCTGAAAATATGAAAAACTATATTTATGCAATATTTATATTTAATAAAGTGTTCAACTGTGTATGTACTGCAATTTTCTCCCCAAGGACCTTTTTAGCGGGTGCACCACCCGGCTGATTTTACTGACCACCCGGATAAAATATTAGCCAATATTTAGCTATAATTTTCTAACATTAAAAAGTTAAATTTTTATTGCACAAATAATTATTAAATACATTTATGTTAAATTATGTAATTCATTTGTGCTTTGGATAGCAGAAAATTATATGATATTAGAAAATATTACACTGCCCCCACACGGCTACTTCATAATTCTACACGGCTACTTCATAATGCCACCTGGCTGGCAAACTTTCCCGTGGAGAACACTGTCCTGCAATATTTCGCACTCCAATGTTCTTCACATAGGAAACCTTTAAAGGGATAGGAAAGCCAAAATTAAACTTGCATGATTCATATAGAGCATGTCATTTTAAGACACTTTTACGTTAACTTCTATTTTCAAATGCGCTTTGTTCTTTTAGTATCCCTTGTTAAAAATGAATACGCACATATCATACACTAGTGGGAGCTGCTGCGAATTGGTGCCTGCACACATTTGTCTCTTGTGATTGGCTAAATAAATATTTCCAGCTTCCTGTCAGTAGTGCAATGCTGTCCCTTCAGCAATGGATAACAAGAGAATGAAGAAAATTTGATAATATAATTAAATTGGAAAGTTGTTTGAAATTGTATGTTCTATCTGAATAATAAAAGAGAATTTTGGGGTTTACTATCCCTTTAATCTCTTCTCCAAACAGAATGCTTTATGCATCTGAATGGGAGATACAGTGTTTAGCATTTCATCTTATCAAAGCAGCTAATGTCTATTGGTGGAAATGTAAAGAAAGCACTGGTCTTGTTCAGCAGGTATATCTGTGTTTTACATTATCAGGTAAATCAAACACCACGGGCGCGATCCGATATAGGTTGTAGTTTTCAGCGCAAGCGAGGGAACCTGCGCCACCCGTAATTTCACCTTGCAACTCGACCTATCCAATATACTGCGCAGTCAGATGCTAAACTGGCATAAGTAGGAAAAACCGGCGATCAACTAAAATGTGAGCAAATACACATTTTAGTCGTCGCAAGTACTTACACCAGTATTTTGTTCACGTAAAGTCTCAATAAAGTGTAGTTTTATGCAAATTAGGCTACAAATCGTAAAAAACAACGGCCAAGTCTAAAAGATGCGACACGTAATTACGCCATTCAAAATTCATACATAAACCCATGCGCAGCGGCCATTTTCTTTAGTGTGTTTGGTTGGTTCTTGGAGCTACAGCACACTACAGTGAGTAGAGAGATTAGTGGTAAGAGTAGTGAGAGAGGAGCATTTCATAAAGTTAGTTAGGTCGGATTGTTGGATTGTTAAGCCTGTACATTTACTTACACTTTTTTTTACATATTGCACACATTTTGCATACACACATATACAAAATACACAACACTTTTTTTTTCTAACACCTCACACATTTTATTTATCTTTTACAGTGTGATAGGCTGAGTGTTTGGTTGTGATTGTGTGTGATTGAAGTGGGAGTGAGTGTGTGAGTGTGTGTAGTTTGAGGATGACAGGGAGAGCTAGGGCGGGGGGGAGGAGGGAAGGGGAGTTGCAGGGAGAGGATTATGGACAGGAGGAGCAGCAGGGTCCCCGTCAGGAAGTGAGTGGAGGGGGGAGAGTTAGAAGGGAGGATGGGAGTGGAGTTGCCCCAAGGTCAAGGACACATTTAGAAGAGGGACAGAGGGTGCACATGGGGATAGAAGGGGGGAGGAGGGAGAGGATAGGGAGGAACCAACACCAGGGACATCCCAGGGAGGGAGCCAGGCGGCCCAGGACGAGGAGCGCATGAGGTGCCCCAACTTCTCTTTTGCAGAAAACCTTGCGCTAGTCCAGGCCGTCCTGGAGAACCACACTGCCCTCTTTGGCCAAGAGAAGGGCAAAGGAGTTACCCGAAGGCGTAAAGATGCATGGCTGAGGGTTGAGGAGGCAGTCAACAGCGTGGTCCAGCAGAGGAGGAATGTGGATGGGCTCAAGAAAAGGTGGAATGACTGCAAGAGGCGGGTCAAGGAGAAAATGGGCCAAGAAGCCATGCAGCAGAGGGGAACAGGCGGTGGTCCTCACCAGGAGGCGGAATATAATGAGTGGCAGGAGCTCATTCGCAGGTCCCTGAGCATCACAGCAGTCCGTGGACTTCCAGGGGCTCGTGACTCAGGGACTGCAACATCAGCACAGCATGCTGGTGAGTAACATCCCACACACCAGTATTATATGTATTTGAGATATAACATCCTTTAATGTCACACATTCATGTACACAATGAGGAACATGGTATTTAGATTTCACATTAAAGGGACATTAAACCAAAGCTTTTTATGTCATTATTCAGATAGAGAATACAGTTTTAAACAACATCCCAATTTACTTCTATTATGTAATTTGCTTCATTATTTTGTTATTCTTTGTTTATTAAATATCAATGCACATGGGTGAGCCAATCACATGAGGCATTGATGTGCAGCCACCAATCAGCAGCTTCTGAGCCAATCTAGATATGCTTTTCAGCTAAGAATATAGAGAGAATGAATCAAATTAGGTAATGGAAGTAAATTACAAAGTTGTTTAAAATTGCATGGTCTAGCTGAATCATGAAAGAATAAAAATGGGTTTAATGTCCATGTAATGCTACTTAACACATTGAAATTCATGATATGAGGTGGAATACTGAAATACTAACATGTCTCGGAGTAACACAGGCCACAAGCCACATGTAGAGTTTTCAGTAAATGGACACTATAGCCATCACAATACTTTTAGCTCAAGAAAGCACGTTATGTGCCTACATAAGGCTAAAGGAAATTGTGTGACCATAGTGTCACTTAAAGAACACATTTTCACCATCACTGACATGTACACAGAACTATTGTATGAAACACAAATATGTATACTTTGCATATTAAAATCCCTCATATCACAAATCACAATGTGCTCATGCTTGTTATAGAGTTTGACATGAGAATGAGTATAGGCCCTAGCATGTATCAATGTACATTGTATGCCCACATGGATATATATATGATTGTACTAATACCTCTCATCATTTGACTCCTCCACAGAACCTCTTGTCACCAGGGTGCAAACGGGCATGCATCCACCGCAACCACCAGGCCAGAGAATGGCTCCAGCACAACCAGCAGGCCAGAGAATGGCTCCAGCACAACCAGCAGGCTGGAGAATGGCTTCACCACAACCACCAGGCCAGAGAATCCCTCAACACTATGCTCCCAGGCATGAGGTGGGTTGGATTGCCTCTGTTGAGGACCCATATGTCATGCCACCAAGTTTTGAAGAGGAGCCCTGGCAGGAGCTCTGGCTGGAGGACTATTCTTTTGGTTATGAGGGGCAGCCAAGGCATCCCCAAAGGGTAGATGTCTTTACCCCCCCTCCCAATATCAGGCCAGTCAGGACTTTTACCACCAGGACATACAAACTGGTCAGGCTGAGTGGTCGCACACCAGTCGTCAATGGGACTACCAGTCCACCCAGAGAGCTCCACCATCCGCTTCCCTTGGAAGAGCTCCAGCATATGAAGAGGAGCATATAGCTGTGGTAGTTCCTCCTGAGGCACCAGCTTTTGTAGTTCCACCTGAGGCACCAGCTGGGGTTGTTCATCCTGAGGCACCAGCTGGGGTTGTTCCACCTGAGGCACCAGCTTTTGTAGTTCCACCTGAGGCACCAGCTGGGGTTGTTCCTCCTGAGGCACCAGCTTTTGTAGTTCCACCTGAGGCACCAGCTAGGGTTGTTCATCCTGAGGCACCAGCTGTCATTGTTCATCATGAAGCACTAGCTGTAATTGTTCATCATGAGGCACCAGCTGGGGTTGTTCATCCTGAGGCACCAGCTGGGGTTGTTCATACTGAGGCACCAGCTGGGATTGTTCATCCTGAGGCACCAGCTGTCATTGTTCCAGATGCAACAGCAGCTAGAGGTGAACCTGCACCTAGAATCCCTGCTGGTGAAGAGCCTTTAGATCCTCTGACTTCTGCCCTGGGCGACGAATACATTGCCCTCCAGAGGAGGGAAACATCAACCTGCGAGAGGCTCACATCAACCTGCGAGAGAATGCAGAGAGACCAACGCAGGTTTTACAGGAGCCAACAGACTTTACTACAGCGTTCCATTGAGCTGCAACGGGACATGGCAGCATCTTTAAGTGGTATCGTCCAGAACCAATCTCAGATGCTGAGAGTTATTTTGGATATGCAGATGCAGACTGACAACAGATGGAGGGAACAAAACCAACTGTTGGTGTGTTGGTGGAGCATTTCACACACCAGCAGGACACTGCCTCCAGCCTCTCATCTGTGGCCAGCACTTCTGCAGAATCCTCTGAATCCACACAACCCAGGAGAGGCAGGAGGGCCACTCCAGGCACCTCAGCCCCCTCATCTAAGAAGCCTAAAAAAAAAAATATTGTTAAATTTCATCCTAAATCTTGTCCTCTGTTATTTACCATATAATTGTCCTCCACATCCATGTGAGGGGTGTTTTAGTACACTAATATTTTTGAAAAATATAATAAGGCCTGTGTGGAAATGGCCCAGAAAAGGTAATATCATCATGTTTATGACATATTCATGTTCTATAAACCACATCACATAGTTGCGTATGAAGGGTACATATAGTGATATTCACTTTTAAGATGTAAATCAAGGTTTATCACATCCAATAGAAATTGACCCATGTGCAGGGATAGGCATGAGCCAAGGCTGTAGCAGACATTTTCTAAGGTAAAGACTTTTAGCGAAGGACACCTTGCCTATCCCTGCACATGGGTATATATATCTAAATAATAATGTTTTTACAGAAGGTGTGAACATAAGGTATAAACATCCAATTTCATTTCTCGAAATGATAGTCAATATATCATAGTGACCTAAACATGAATTGAACTAATGATATATTTTCAGTAATTAGGGTTGTTAAGGGAATGGGGGTGGGATGTAGTAGTTTCACTTACATGCAGTGGAAATTTGCAGTATGTAATTCGATGACCAGCAACTATAGAATCAGCATGTGTAGACAGAACAACAGGGGATTGTAGGGCTTCCAGCACCCCTTGTGCCCCATGATGACCCCTTGTGCCCCATGATTGACCCCTTGTGCCCCATGATTGACCCCTTGTGCCCCATGATGACCCCTTGTGCCCAATGATGCACCCCTTTGTGATTGGTTTGACAAACTTGCAGGGGCAGGAATAATAAATGCTTTGAAGAGGTTAACTATTTGTGATCAAGCTGCTGATATGTATGTTGTTAAGCATGCACTTGTTAGGCCTTCAGAGAGTTACGTTGGTTTCTAAGTTAGTGCAAGGGTTGCTGCGCCTTCAATTTGTGGCGAGATGAGAATGGAGTTGATTTTCTGAAATCTGCGCCCGTAAGTCCTTACGCCGTATGTTGGATACCAAACTGCGCGTGTTTTGTATGTCAGTCTATGGGCCAAAAAACGACGGTCGAAGGCAGAAATATACGCGCGTAACGTCTAAGTTACGCCGTATATAGGATACCAAACCCGCGCAAATATTGTCGTTGCCGGCTTTTGCGGGCGACGATTTATATTGGATCGAGGCCCACTATTGTAAAAAAGAAACGTGTCTGTATAAGGTGGAATAGAGAACAAAAATTCAGGCAGTTTTGTGTTTCATGCTTTTAGTTATGTCTCTTAGTCAGATAGATACTGGTGCTTAGTCATTATACTGATAACATGACCTGCTCTAATTCACTCATTATTTTATCACTAGTGATGCTGCAATGCTATGTGTTTAACCGCCACACATAGATAAAACACATAGATAAAGAGCAGCAGGGCACTGCAGGTCCAAAATGTAAACTGCCACTGATTAAATGACCCATCTGTGCTAATCATTGAATGATTGAATCAGCAGCAGTTTCTGCTCAGGATCAGCAGTTCCTTGTGGCTCTATAGCGATATTTAAAGGACGACTCAATGTAGAATTGCATAATTAGCAAGTGCATAATAAAAAGACAATGGTGTAACACCTACTCTGAATTTAAAATAAGCAGTATATTTTTTTCTAGCAAATTATTTTTTTCTCCCATTTTCCGGCCCCCTGTATCATGTGACAGATATTAGCCAATCACAGACTATTATACGTATACTCTGTGAGCTTGTGCACATACCCAGTAGGATGTTGTTCCCCAGAAAGTGTTTATATTAAAACACTGTGCAAAATTTGATAATGGAAGTAAATTGGAAAGTGTCTTAAAACTGCTGCTCTATCTGAATCATAAAACTTTATTTTGACTTGAGTGTCCCTTTAACTATGTTTTTATCCTCTTTGCAGGGGTAAATATATAGCATTGCAGCATTGATGGTGAAAAAATGACATGCTCTATCGAATTAGAGCAGGCAATTTTATTGCTATAATGGCCCTTTAAGCAAGAAAAAATATTGGCATAGACGTATGCCAACACATTGCTTCCTTCATAGTTCTTTATAGATAAAATACAACATATATTGATGTTTTGTTTAACAAAAATTCCACAATTTGCTCAATGGTCAAACACTAATTCCAATATGGCCGTTCATCTCAAAAGATTGGACACATAGGGGCCAATTTATCAACTGTCTTGCGGACCTGATCCGACAGTGAGGATCAGGTCCGCAAGACATCGCTGAAAGCGGAGAGCAATACGCTCTCCGTATTCAGCATTGCACCAGCAGCTAACAAAAGCTGCTGGTGCAACGCCGCCCCCTGTAGACTCGCGGCCAATCAGCCGCCAGCAGGGGGTGTCAATCAACCCGATCGTACTCGATCGGGTTGAATTCCGGCGGTCTTTGTGGCCGCTGCTCCATAACTTGTGTTTCTGGCGAGTCTGAAGACTCGCCAGAAACACGGTCCGTCAAGCTCCATTCGGAGCTTGATAGATAGGCCCCGAATAATGAAAGCAATTATTTAGTTACATATATTTTATTATTTAATAATTCATATTAAATTAATATTAATATTCTATTTAAACATCTAGGGAAATGGTATCCAATGTGTGATCTGACCTTTTTGAAGCTGAAAGTGCATTTAGTTTTGATAGATATAGGCCTCTATTTAACAAAGTCTGGCGGCTCTCCATATTCAGCATTGCACCAGTAGCTCACAAGAGATGCTGGTGCAACGCTGCCCCCTGCAGACTCGCGGCCGCCAGCAGGGGGGTGTCAATCAACCCGATAGTACTCGATCGGGTTGATTTCCGGCGATGTCTGTCCGCCTGCTCAGAGCAGGCGGACAGGTTATGGAGCAGTGGTCTTTGTGACCGCTGCTTCATAACTGCTGTTTCTGGTGAGCCTGCAGGCTCGCCAGAAACACGGGGCATCAAGCTCCATTCAGAGCTTTATGGAGAGGCCCCATAATCTTGATATTTTCACTGTTCATGGGAGATTTAAGGGATAGTAAAGTCATAATTAGACATTCATGATTTAGACAGAGGATACAATTTTAAACAACTTTCCAATTTACTTCTATTATTTAATTTGCTTCTTTCTCTTGTTATCCTTTGCTGAAAAGTTTCTCTAGGTAAACTCAGGAGCAGCAAAGAACCTAGGTTCTAGCTGCTGATTGGTTGCTGCATATATATACCGATTGTCATTGGCTCACCCATGTGTTCAGTTAGAAACCAGTAGTGCATTGCTGCTCCTTCAACAAATCATACCAAGAGAACAAAGCAAATTTGATTATAGAAGTAAACTGGAAGGTTGTTTAAAACTGTATGTTCTACCTAAATCATAAAAGAAAAAAATTGGGTTTAATGTCCCTTTACGCTGATATCTGATTTTATGCAGAAAGAATAAGCCCTAGTTTAATAGTAATGCACCTTCTCTGTAGATTCGTTAAGAGAATCATCAATACACTGCGTCTTGCGACTCCTGCACACTTATCACTGCAGTTAATAAAATAGCTGTTTGCACAACTGAAATAAGCAGCAACAAATGGATAGTTCTGGTATTATTTCTACAACAATGTTAATAAAGCATCTTACTGCGCTAATAGGTTTAGCTGCAACTGTTTATCACATCACTTAAACAGAATCGCTGACCCAGCACGGTAGATGAACAATAATCTATATAAGCAATGGGCAATTCGTTTTTGGCATTACCCACTGGGGTAATTATGCTGATGTATAGATATTATAAAGCTGATCTTAAAAGCTAAAGTCTGCTGTCCAACTGGTATCACATTATATCTGAGTTATAATAAATCATATGTCATGACTTCTAAATGCTCAACACCTCCAGAGAAAATAAAGAACAAGATGTAGCACATTACTATGAGCTGGAAAAACACTTCCAACAAATCTATGATAAAGAACACCAAATGCAATCACAGTATAGAAATAATGTACTTTTATAAATAATGCCTGTGTCTTTTACTCTCTCTCTCTCTCTCTCTCTCTCTCTCTCTCTCTCTCTCTCTCTCTCTCTCTCTCTCTCTCTCTCTCTCTCTCTCTCTCTCATCTATCTATCTATCTATCTATCTATCTATCTATCTATTTATCTATCATCTATCTATCTATCTATCATCTAAATCTATCTATGTCTATCTATGCCTATCTGTTTATCTATCTATCTGTCTATCTATCTATCTATCTATCTATCTATCTATCTATCTTTCTTTCTTTCTTTCTTTCTTTCTATCTATCTATCTATTTATCTATCATCTATCTATCTATCCATCTATATCTATCTATCTATCTATCTTCTCTGTATGTCTGTCTGTCTATCTATCTATCTATATCTATGTCTATTTATCTATCTATCTATCTATCTATCTATCTATCTATCTATCTATCTATCTGTCTGTCTTTTTGTCATCTATCTATCTATAATCCATCTATCTATCTATCTATCTATCTATCTATCTATCTATCTATCTATCTATCTAGCTATCTATCTATCTCTATCTAGCTATGTGTGTCTATCTACAGTATGTATAGTTATCTATCTATATCTATCTATCTATCTATCTATCTATCTATCTATCTATCTATCTATCTATCTATCTATCTATCTATCTATCTGTCTATATACAGTATGTCTGTCTTTTTTTTTTTTCTTAAAAATAATCTTTATTCATCTCAATGTTTGACAGTGTAATAAACAATTTCGACAAGGAAAAGTCAGGTTCAAGTTTTACATTGATCATAGATGCATCACATTGGTACAATTAAGGCAATCAGATACAGTGCACTGAGACCTGTCTCATCAAAATGAACTAACATACAAAAACATGAATGAACAAAACATAACACGAAGTTTGTTCCTTAGAATCTGTGTTCGACCCGCCTTATAGTTGGTCAAATTTAGGCTTTGAGGGCGATGCATATATTGAGTACTGTCGTATAGACACTAGGTGGTGCAACATCAGAACCTATACAGATTTTGGTGTGTGGTCGGGAGTTCAGGGTCTTACATATTCGTCCTCAGCACATTTAGGATATTAGTGAGCTTGTGGGCATATGTATATCACATGTCTGGGTAGTCAGTTAGTATGCAGGACTGAGTTTGATTCGGTCAAGCGGGTAAAGTAGGACAGTGATGATTTGTATCTAGATTGTTCTATCTAGTGGAGAAATTCGATTCCCAAACAAATTATATGTAAGCGTAGTAATCTAGTTTCCCAGTGGAGTAATAGAAATATCTCTCCAAGGTAAGGTTACGTGTCATCTGGTCTATCCACATGTTGAGGGTAGGGGGGATTCCGTCTTCCACAATCTCAGGATTATCTGCTTGGCAGTTCAAATTGCCAGTTGAGAAAGTGATGCGTATTGTTTAGTGTGCATTCTAGGTATAACATTGAATAGATAAATCAGGGGGTCTAGGGGTATATGGAGGGATAGGATGTTACACATAGTGGAATTAACCTCTTGCCAAAATTGTATAATCTTGGGGCATGTCCACCAGATATGGAAAGGTGTTCCTACTAATGAACATTTCCTCCAACAGCGGTCTGAAGCTTCTGAAAATATGTATTTCAACCTGTGTGGAGTTAAATACCATTGGAGGAGAAATTTGTAATTGGTCTCTAAGAGGGAGGATAAGTGTGCTAACTTTGAAGTTTTTAAAAAGATAGCAGACCACTCTTTCTCTGTTAGAGTATAAGGGAGTTCTTTGTGCCAGGATATGATCGTGTGTGTTCTGGTAATGTCTGGTGGGCTTACAAGGAGCGAGTAGAGCAGGAAGGTGATGCGTGGAGGGGGTATAGTTTGGGTGCGTAATTTCTCAAATGTGGTAAGGTCCCTAAGTATGAGGTGATTTGATCTATGTGTATCAATGAAATGTCTAAGTTGTAGGTATCTGAACCATTGGGAGAACTGTGTGATATTTAGGTTTTCCAAATTTTCTTTTGGTGTCACTTTGTCTCCGTCCAGTATGGTATAAAGTGGTATTAAATTCTGTAAGGTATCTATGGTGGTTGGTGTCAGCGAGAGTCCAATTGGAAAATCAGGGTTAGACAGAGCAGTTGTTAGCGGTGAAGGGATTGTAGAGAGGTTTGGTATTGTAGACAACAAACGTTTCCAAACCGCAAAAGTTTCTTTGATAATTAAATAGTTTTGGGTTGTGATAGGTTGGTTGAGTTTAGGCTGCCAACAGTAGGCCCCTAGTTGAGAAACTTTTATTATATCATGTTCTAAAGATACCCAGCTCTTATTGCTCGCCTGGTCAAAGGTACACCACTCCTCAATCCTTCTCAGGAATATTGCGTTACGATAGTTATTTACATCCGGGACTCCCAGTCCCCCATATTTTTTTGGGAGATATAATGTGAATTTAGCTATTCTGGGTGGTCTTTTTTTCCATATATAGGAGTTCACTACTGATTGCAATTTGAGTAGGTATGCTTCCGGGAGGGGTATCGGGAGAGTTTGAAAGATATGGAGGATTTTTGGGGGGATAGTCATTTTTGTCACCCCGACTCTACCCAACCACAATATTTTTTTGTGGTACCATTTCGATGTGTCTTTCATGAGTGTAGTGAGGAGGGAATCGTAATTGAGATCTATGAGCGTTTGTGGGTTGGTGGAAAAGTGGATACCAAGGTATTTTAGGGAATGTGTTTGGATGAGGTATGGAGTTTGGTGTTGCAAGGTCTGGATGTCTATTGTTGCAAGGTTAATCGGGAGGATTTCCGATTTATTTAAGTTGATGGAGTAGTTGGAAAAGGTGCCTTATTCCTCCAGGGGCCTCTGCACCGTGGACATGAGAGAGACTTGGTTGGGGAAGTCAGTGTCAGGAGTAGGTCTTCTGCGTGAAGTGCGAGTTTGTGATGTTATGTTCTAGGGCATATTGCATTAAATGTGTAACTTTAACAGTGTTGTCTTTTGCCTCTCTCCGCGGCACAAAGCCCACCTGATGTATCAGCAGTGGAAGAATTCCGTTAACTCTAGTTGCTGATATTTTTGCATAGATTTTAATATCTATGTTAAGAAGTGATATTGGACGGTAGTGTGGAGGGAAAGATGGATCTTTGTTCGGTTTCGGTATTACTGTTACCACTGCTTCTAACATAGTGGCTGGCAGCACGTTCACCTTATCAATATGATTGAAATACTATTAGGAGGTATGGTATCAGGGTTTGTTTAAATTTTGTTATAGTAGGCGCTTGAGAGGTCATCAGGGCCAGAGCTTTTCCCTAGTTTTAGGGAGTCTATTTCTTCTGCTGTAATCGGGGTGCTGAGTGTTTCCAGATATTCTTGTGGGATTTTAGGGAGGGTTATTAAATCTAAATATTCCTTACACCTAAGGGAGTGTTCTTTTGTATTTCTGTTTGGCATGAGGTTATAAAGGTTAGAGTAATAGTTCCTGAAGATATCTGCAATTTTTATAGAATCTACCGTAGGATCGTGGGGGGGGGGGGGATTTTGAAGTTTAGTAACATGGTATTTAGTCTGTTTAGTTTTGAGGGCTCTCGCTAACAGTTTACCCAGCTTATTACCCACTATAAAGAAAGCGTTGTTGCAGTCTTAATGCTTGAGTCTGAGCAAATTGATCTAAAAATTTGGTCAGTTTATTTTTCAGTAGGTCTAATCTGGATTTAATCGTGTTGTCGTTAGGGTTAGATTTATGTGCTTGGTGGAGCTGGTGTAGTTGACTCGTTAAGTCTTTGATATAGCAGTCTGTGTTTTTTCCGGTTTATAGACTTAATCTTTATCAGTTCCCCGCTTATAAAACACTTTTGTGCTTCCCAAAGTGTGTATGGATCAGTGTCATGCTGATCATTAATTTGGAAAAATTCAATTAGGGACTGATTGGAAGAGTTTAAGAGGTGTTAGTGACCAATTGATACAGCATAGAACTGCTGAGTGGTCTGACCAGACTGTAGGGAGAATTTCAGAGTGTGCGGTTGAGGTAATAGTTGCATGGTCTATGAAAATGTAATCAATTCAGGAAAATGTATGATTGGGTGTCGAGTAGAAAGTGAAATCTTTTTTAGTAGGATGTAAGTTGCGCCATATATCATGTAGTCCCAGTAGAACTAGGTCATCCTTTATTGATTTCAGGGTCCTTTTAGACATCTGAAATTGTGCCGAAGAAGTGTCTAATGTAGGATTGAGAGGGGTGTTAAAATCTCCTCCTATTATGAGTGAGCCTTTGGAGAAGGATAGTAGACCGTTAGTTATTTTACGGAAGAAAGAAGCTTGGTGTATGTTTTGAAGATATATACTTACTAATGTCACTGGTCTACCATATATCAAACCCATTACTGCTAAGTATCTCCCTTCATTTTCTGTTTCTACTTGTTGTAATTGAAAGGGGATGGATTTATGGATCAATATACTAACTACAGATATTTTTCTGGATGGGTGACTACTGTGGTATTGAAAGGTGTAAGTAGAAGAAAAGAATTTGGGTTCTTGCTGTGCTATGTAATGTGTTCCCTTAAAAACAAGATGTCTATTTTTTTATGGTTGATGTCAGTAAATGCTGCTGATCATTTATGGGCATCTATTTATCAAGCTGTCAACTTACCTGCATTCGACGGCACCAATACGCTCGCCTACGATCACCTAACATCGCTGCTGCGGACCTTAATACGATCTCCAAAATTATCAAAAAAGCTGTCAAAAATACGGAGCGATGAGCAGCGGACTATTGTTAACTAACAGTCATCGATCTCGCTGCTCTTCGGCTTTTTTACAGCTTTATTGGTACCCTGTCACTAAACACCCACACTATACTATACTGTTTTACCCCCTAAACTGCCAGTCCCGGACCCCGCCACAACTCTAATAAATGTATTAACCCCTAAACCGCCGCTCACGGACCCCGCCACAACTAAATAAAGTGTTTAACCCCTAAACCGCCGCTCCCGGAGCCCACCGCCACCTACAATATACTTATTAACCCCTAATCTGCCGCCCCCTACACCGCCGCCACCTACATTATACTTATTAACCTTATAATCTGCCACCCCCTACACCGCCGCCACTTACATTATTTTTATTAACCCCTAATCTGCCCCCCCTACAACGACACCACCTACATTATATTTATTAACCTCTAATCTGCCCCCTACACCGCCACCTACATAAAGTTATTAACTCCTAATCTGCCGCTCCTACACCGCCGCCACTATATTAAATTTATTAACCCCTAAACCTAAGTCTAACACTAACCCTAACACCCACTAACTTAAATATAATTTAAATAAATCTAAATAAATATTCCTAGCATTAAATAAATTATTCCTATTTAAAACTAAATACTTACCTGTAAAATAAACCCTAAGCTAGCAACAATATAACTAATAGTTACATTGTAGCCATCTTAGGGTTAATTTTTATTTTACAGGCAAGTTTGTATTTATTTTAACTAGGTACAATAGTTATTAAATAGTTATTAACTATTTAATAACTACCTAGCTAAAATAAATACAAATACAAACACTACACTATAATTAAATTAATTACCTAAACTAAATACAATTAAATACAATTAAATACAATTATCTAAAGTACAAAAAACAAACACTAAATTACAGAAAATAATAAAATAATGACAAGATTTTTAAACTAATTACACTTAATCTAATCCCCCTAACAAAATAAAAAGCCCCCCAAAATAAAAAAGCCCTACCCTACACTAAATAACAAATAGCCCTTAAATGGGCATTTTGCGGGGCATTGCCCCAAAGTTATCAGCTCTTTTACCTGTAAAAAAAATTACAACCCCCCCAACATTAAAAACCACCACCCACACAACCAACCCTACTCTAAAACCAACTCAATTCATCCTTAAAAAAACCTAATACTAACCCCTTGAAGATCACCCTACCTTGAGAAGTCTTCACCCAACCGGGCCAAAGTCCTCAACGAAGCCGGGCGAAGTGGTCCTTCAGACGGGCAGAAGTCTTTATCCAAGCTGGGCAGAAGAGGTTCTCCAGACAGGCAGAAGTCTTCATCCAGACGGCATCTTCTATCTTCATCCATCCGGCGCAGAGCGGCTCCATCTTCAAGACATCCGACGTGGAGCATCCTTCTTGGTCGACGACTTCCCGACGAATGACGGTTCCTTTAAGTGATGTCATCCAAGATGGCATCCCTTCAATTCCGATTGGCTGATAGAATTCTATCAGCCAATTGGAATAAAGGTAGGAAAAATCCTATTGGCCGATGCAATCAGCCAATAGGATTGAGCTTGCATTCTATTGGCTGTTCCAATCAGCCAATAGAATGTGAGCTCAATCCTATTGGCTGATTGGATCAGTCAATAGGATTGAACTTCAATCCAATTGGCTGATTGCATCAGCCAATAGGATTTTTCCTACCTTAATTCCGATTGGCTGATAGAATTCTATCAGCCAATCGGAATTGAAGGGACGCCATCTTGGATGACGTCACTTAAAGGAACCGTCATTCGTCGGGTAGTCGTCGGCCAAGAAGGATGCTCCGCGTCGGATATCTTGAAGATGGAGCCGCTCCGCGCCGGATGGATGAAGATAGAAGATGCCCTCTGGATGAAGACTTCTGCCTGTCTGGAGGACCTCTTCTGCCCGGCTTGGATGAAGACTTCTGCCCGTCTGGAGGACCTCTTTGCCCCGGCTTCAATGAGGAGACTTCGGCCCGGTTGGGTGAAGACTTCTCAAGGTAGGGTGATCTTCAAGGGGCTAGTGTTCGGTTTTTTTAAGGGTGGATTGGGTGGGTTTTAGAGTAGGGTTGGTTGTGTGGGTGGTGGGTTTTAATGTTGGGGGGGTTGTAATTTTTTTTTACAGGTAAAAGAGCTGATAACTTTGGTGCAATGCCCTGCAAAAGGCCCTTTTAAGGGCTATTTGTAATTTAGTGTAGGGTAGGGCTTTTTTTTTATTTTGGGGGGGCTTTTTTATTTTGTTAGGGGGATTAGATTAGGTGTAATTAGTTTAAAAATCTTGTAATTATTTTATTATTTTCTGTAATTTAGTGTTTTTTTGTACTTTATTTAATTGTATTTAATTGTATTTAGTTTAGGTAATTAATTTAATTATAGTGTAGTGTTAGGTGTAATTGTAACTTAGGTTAGGTTTTATTTTACAGGCACTTTTGTATTTATTTTAGCTAGGTAGTTATTAAATAGTTAATAACTATTTAATAGTTAAAATAAATACAAAGTTGCCTGTAAAATAAAAATAAACCCTAAGGCCTAGATTTGGAGTTTGGCGTTAGCCGTGAAAACCAGCGTTAGAGGCTCCTAACGCTGGTTTTAGGCTAACTCTGGTATTTGGAGTCACTCAAAAAAGGGTCTAACGCTCACTTTTCAGCCGCGACTTTTCCATACCGCAGATCCCCTTACGTAAATTGCGTATCCTATCTTTTCAATGGGATTTTTCTAACTCCGGTATTTAGAGTCGTGGCTGAAGTGAGCGTTAGAGCTCTAACGACAAAACTCCAGCCGCAGGAAAAAAGTCAGTAGTTAAGAGCTTTCTGGGCTAACGCCGGTTCATAAAGCTCTTAACTACTGTGCTCTAAAGTACACTAACACCCATAAACTACCTATGTACCCCTAAACCGAGGTCCCCCCACATCGCCGACACTCGATTAAATTTTTTAACCCCTAATCTGCCGACCGCCAACTACGTTATCCTTATGTACCCCTAATCTGCTGCCCCTAACACCGCCGACCCCTATATTATATTTAGTAACCCCTAACCTGCCCCCACAACGTCGCCGCCAGCTACCTAAACTTATTAACCCCTAATCTGCCGACCGCAAAGCGCCGCCACCTACGTTATCCTTATGTACCCCTAATCTGCTGCCCCTAACACCGCCGACCCCTATATTATATTTATTAACCCCTAATCTGCCCCCCACAACGTCGCCTCCACCTGCCTACACTTATTAACCCCTAATCTGCCGAGCGGACCTGAGCGCTACTATAATAAAGTTATTAACCCCTAATCCGCCTCACTAACCCTATAATAAATAGTATTAACCCCTAATCTGCCCTCCCTAACATCGCCGACACCTAAGTTCAATTATTAACCCCTAATCTGCCGACCGGAGCTCACCGCTATTCTAATAAATGTATTAACCCCTAAAGCTAAGTCTAACCCTAACACTAACACCTCCCTAAGTTAAATATAATTTACATCTAACGAAATTAATTAACTCTTATTAAATAAATTATTCCTATTTAAAGCTAAATACTTACCTGTAAAATAAATCCTAATATAGCTACAATATAAATTATAATTACATTGTAGCTATTTTAGGATTAATATTTATTTTACAGGCAACTTTGTAATTATTTTAACCAGGTACAATAGCTATTAAATAGTTAAGAACTATTTAATAGTTACCTAGTTAAAATAATTACAAAATTACCTGTCAAATAAATCCTAACCTAAGTTACAATTAAACCTAACACTATACTATCATTAAATTAATTAAATAAAATACCTACAATTACCTACAATTAAACCTAACACTACACTATCAATAAATTAATTAAATACAATACCTACAATTACCTACAATTAAACCTAACACTACACTATCAATACATTAATTAAATACAAAACCTACAAATAACTACAATGAAATAAACTAACTAAAGTACAAAAAATAAAAAAGAACTAAGTTACAAAAAATAAAAAAATATCTACAAACATAAGAAAAATATTACAACAATTTTAAACTAATTACACCTACTCTAAGCCCCCTAATAAAACAACAAAGCCCCCCAAAATAAAAAATGCCCTACCCTATTCTAAATTACTAAAGTTAAAAGCTCTTTTACCTTACCAGCCCTGAACAGGGCCCTTTGCGGGGCATGCCCCAAGAAGTTCAGCTCTTTTGCCTGTAAAAAAAGCATACAATACCCCCCCAACATTACAACCCACCACCCACATATCCCTAATCTAACCAAAACCCCCCTTAAATAAACCTAACACTAAGCCCCTGAAGATCTTCCTACCTTGTCTTCACCATACCAGGTTCACCGATCGGTCCTGAAGAGCTCCTCCGATGTCCTGATCCAAGCCCAAGCGGGGGGCTGAAGATGTCCATGATCCGGTAGAAGTCTTCATCCAAGCGGGGCAGAAGAGGTCTTCCATCCGATTGAAGTCTTCATCCAAGTGGGGCAGAAGAGGTCTTCCATCCGATTGAAGTCTTCATCCAGGTGGCATCTTCTATCGACATCCATCTGGAACGGAGTGGCAGCATCCTGAAGACCTCCGACGCGGAACATCCATCCTGGCCGACGACTGAACGACGAATGACGGTTCCTTTAAATGACATCATCCAAGATGGCGTCCCTCGAATTCCGATTGGCTGATAGGATTCTATCAGCCAATCGGAATTAAGGTAGGAATATTCTGATTGGCTGATGGAATCAGCCAATCAGATTTAGCTCGCATTCTATTGGCTGATCGGAACAGCCAATAGAATGCGAGCTCAATCTGATTGGCTGATTGGATCAGCCAATCGGATTGAACTTGATTCTGATTGGCTGATTCCATCAGCCAATCAGAATATTCCTACCTTAATTCCGATTGGCTGATAGAATCCTATCAGCCAATCGGAATTCGAGGGACGCCATCTTGTATGACGTCATTTAAAGGAACCGTCATTCGTCGTTCAGTCGTCGGCCAGGATGGATGTTCCGCGTCGGAGGTCTTCAGGATGCTGCCGCTCCGTTCCAGATGGATGTCGATAAAAGATGCCGCCTGGATGAAGACTTCAATCGGATGGAAGACCTCTTCTGCCCCGCTTGGATGAAGACTTTTACCGGATCATGGACATCTTCAGCCCCCCGCTTGGGCTTGGATCAGGACATCGGAGGAGCTCTTCAGGACCGATCGGTGAACCTGGTATGGTGAAGACAAGGTAGGAAGATCTTCAGGGACTTAGTGTTAGGTTTATTTAAGGGGGGTTTGGGTTAGATTAGGGGTATGTGGGTGGTGGGTTGTAATGTTGGGGGGGAGTATTGTATGCTTTTTTACAGGCAAAAGAGCTGAACTTCTTGGGGCATGCCCCGCAAAGGGCCCTGTTCAGGGCTGGTAAGGTAAAAGAGCTTTTAACTTTAGTAATTTAGAATAGGGTAGGACATTTTTTATTTTGGGGGGCTTTGTTGTTTTATTAGGGGGCTTAGAGTAGGTGTAATTAGTTTAAAATTGTTGTAATATTTTTCTTATGTTTGTAGATATTTTTTTATTTTTTGTAACTTAGTTCTTTTTTATTTTTTGTACTTTAGTTAGTTTATTTCATTGTAGTTATTTGTAAGTTTTGTATTTAATTAATGTATTGATAGTGTAGTGTTAGGTTTAATTGTAGGTAATTGTAGGTATTTTATTTAATTAATTTAATGATAGTATAGTGTTAGGTTTAATTGTAACTTAGGTTAGGATTTATTTGACAGGTAATTTTGTAATTATTTTAACTAGGTAACTATTAAATAGTTCTTAACTATTTAATAGCTATTGTACCTGGTTAAAATAATTACAAAGTTGCCTGTAAAATAAATATTAATCCTAAAATAGCTACAATGTAATTATAATTTATATTGTAGCTATATTAGGATTTATTTTACAGGTAAGTATTTAGCTTTAAATAGGAATAATTTATTTAATAAGAGTTAATTAATTTCGTTAGATGTAAATTATATTTAACTTAGGGGGGTGTTAGTGTTAGGGTTAGACTTAGCTTTAGGGGTTAATACATTTATTAGAATAGCGGTGAGCTCCGGTCGGCAGATTAGGGGTTAATAATTGAAGTTAGGCGTCGGCGATGTTAGGGAGGGCAGATTAGGGGTTAATACTATTTATTATAGGGTTAGTGAGGCGGATTAGGGGTTAATAACTTTATTATAGTAGCGCTCAGGTCCGCTCGGCAGATTAGGGGTTAATAAGTGTAGGCAGGTGGAGGCGACGTTGTGGGGGGCAGATTAGGGGTTAATAAATATAATATAGGGGTCGGCGATGTTAGGGCAGCAGATTAGGGGTACATAGGGATAATGTAAGTAGCGACGGTGTCCGGAGCGGTAGATTAGGGGTTAATAATAATATGCAGGGGTCAGCGATAGCGGGGGCGGCAGAATAGGGGTTAATAAGTGTAAGGTTAGGGGTGTTTAGACTCGGGGTACATGTTAGAGTGTTAGGTGCAGACGTAGGAAGTGTTTACGCATAGCAAACAATGGGGCTGCGTTAGGAGCTGAACGCGCTTTTTTGCAGGTGTTAGGTTTTTTTTCAGCTCAAACAGCCCCATTGTTTCCTATGGGGGAATCGTGCACGAGCACGTTTTTGAGGCTGGCCGCTTGCGTAAGCAACTCTGGTATCGAGAGTTGAAGCTGCGTTAAATATGCTCTACGCTCCTTTTTTGGAGCCTAACGCAGCCTTTATGTGGACTCTCAATACCAGAGTTATTTTTATGGTGCGGCCAGAAAAAAGCCGCCGTTAGCTACGCGGGTCCTTACCGACAAAACTCTAAATCTAGCTGTAAGATAGCTACAATGTAACTATTAGCTATCTTAGGGTTTATTTTATAGGTAAGTATTTAGTTTTAAATTGGAATAATTTATTTAATGCTAGGAATATTTATTTAGATTTATTTAAATTATATTTAAGTTAGTGGGTTTTAGGGTTAGTGTTAGACTTAGGTTTAGGGGTTAATAAATTTAATATAGTGGTGGCGGTGTAGGGGGGGCAGATAAGGGGTTAATAACTTTATGTAGGTGGCGGCGGTGTAGGGAGGCAGCTTAGGGGTTAATAAATATAATGTAGGTGGCGGTGGGCTCCGGGAGCGGCGGTTTAGGGGTTAAACACTTTATTTAGTTGTGGCGGGGTCTGTGTGCGGCGGTTTAGGGGTTAATAAGTTTATTAGAGTGGCGGTGGGCTCCGGGAGCGGCGGTTTAGGGGTTAATAAGTATAATGTAGGTGGCGGCGGTGTAGGGGGGGCAGATTAGGGGTGTTTAGACTCGGGGTACATGTTAGGGTGTTAGGTGTAAACGTTCCCATAGGAATCAATGAGATATCGGGCAGCAGCGAGCATAAACTTTCGCTGCTTTCAGACTCCCATTGATTCCTATGGCATCCGCCGCCTCCAGGGCGGCGGATTGAAAACCAGGTACGCTGGGCCGGAATAGTGCCGAGCGTACCTCGTAGGATTTTGATAACTAGCAAAAGTAGTCAGATTGTGCCAAATTTGCATTCGGAACATCTGTAATGATGGTGGATCATATGTTACATCACAAAATTCTACTTTTGCCGGTCTGTAGGGTTTGATAACTAAGGGGAATCAAGCTCGCCACAAATACGCTGCGGAATTCCAGCATATTTGCGGTTGACGGCTTGATAAATAGATGCCTCGGGATGAGTTAAACCCTTTTACATTCTGCGTAAGAAGTCTTAGTGGTTTTGGACCTGTCATGTCAGTTCTGAGTACACAAAGTTATGCCCTGATTGCAAATCTTTGGTAGATGAGGGGAATGTATAGTCTGTAGGATATATATGTGTGTTAGGAACCTGAAACCAATTTTTAGTCAAACATCGAAATAACATTTTACATAACTTTAGGAAATAAACATAAATAACATTTAAACAACACGAAAATAAGAATAACAAGAACAGTTGACGTGACATCTCGTGTCACCAAGTCGGGAGGAGTTGCTTATCCTATCTTGAAACATAAATTTAAATAGTGACTAAAAAACAGGGGGCTTAGCATAATGACAAGTAGTGAGAAGTTGCAAGCTAAGCAACAGTTTAAGGACTTTAATCTCACTCTAGCCTTTGGCTATTAAAGAAAACAATTGAATCTAAACAATGTAAGAGAAACAAATGAGTTAAATTTGAATTCAGATTTAGCAGTACTCAATATACTCAATATACGACTGTGTAGAATTAGGAGTCTCTATGGGTTGGTGCCGGTAACCAAGTCTGTTGGTGCTTTCTTCAGTTTTTTTGCTGATTAGAGTTGCCAGGGGGCCCGAGTTGGGTGCTGCGATAACGTTGTACCAGTGGGCCTATATTCTTCTGTGGATGGTAGTGATTGTGGCGGATGTACACCTAGTGCAGTGCAAAAGGCGTGTGCTTCGTCTAGGGATTTGCAGATATGCTTAGTGCCTTGATGTGTCACAATTAGGAAGGTACAGTATCCCCTTCGATCTAAGGAGTGATGTAAGTGGTTGGAACTCCTTCCTTCTCTGCAAGGTGCGTGGGGCCAGGTCTGTAAAGATCTGGAGGCTGTGATTCTGAAAAGTGATAGTCTTTTGTTGTCTTGCTGCTTTGAGTATATCTTCTTTGGTCTGGAAATCCTTCAGCTTAAGCACCACATCCCGTGGTGGTGCCTGGTCTGGAGGTCATGGACGAAGCGCCCTATGGACTCTGTCCATTGTTGTATCCTTGTCTGCTGAAGGGCCGAGGAGGTGAGCAAAGAGACCCTGCAGGAATTCTTAAAGGGTATTCAGTAGTACAGATTCAGGGATCCCCCTGATTTGCAAATTCTGTCTCCTTTCCCTGTTCTCCAGGTCCCCCAACTTGTCCTGTAATTGCAGAATTAAGAGGTCATGTGTTTGGGTCGTGGTTTGCAGAGAAGAAATTTCGGTTTGATTGAGATCATTGTCTTCCTCTAGGACTTCCACCCTGTTGCCAATTTCAGACATATCTTTCCTTAGGCCAGCGATTTCTTCTTTAATGCATTCACGAACCTTTATAACCAAATTTTCAAGGTCATTTTTAGATGGTATGATGGCCATAAACACCTTAGAAAGTTGCAGTGCCTCTTCCATGGTGTTATCCTCACTATCTGAGGCCGATGAGGCTGGATTTATTCTGTCTGCGCAGTCTGTCGGAAGCAGTGAGGTGGTATCTGATGGTTTAAAAAACGAGTTTACTGATGTGCGTGATTGAGTTACTTTTTTGTTCTGCTTGTCAGATTCAGGCAGCAGTTTGGGGAACATTATTGCGATTGTCTGCCTCACACTTGATTGTTGTACTCTGTATTGTGTTCTATTGTCGGTGCAGTGACTTGTAGGCTTTATTATTTTTATAGTTTTTTTTGTTTTTTTGTTTTATTTGTGTACTAGTACTAAAGCCTGTGTACAAGGGCCATTTTTTGCAGTACAGCGGTCCCACCCCTTGCACTCTCCCCCCTCTCTTTTGCTCTCTCTTCCCCCCTCTCTTTTGCTTTCTCTCCCCCCTCTCCTTTGCTCTCTCTCTCCCCTCTTTTGCTCTCTCTCTCCCCTCTTTGGCTCTCTCCCTCCTTTCTTTTGCTCTCTCTCCCCCCTCTTTTGTTCTCTCCCCCCTCTTTGGCTCTCTCCCCCCCTCTTTGGCTCTCCTCCCCCCTCTTTGGCTCCCCCCCCCCCTCTTTGGCTCTCCCCCCCCCCCCCTCTTTGGCTCTCTCCCCTCTTTTGCTCTCTCTCCTCTTTGGCTTTCTCTCTCCCCCCTCTTTGGCTCTCCCCCCCCCCTTTGGCTCCCTCCCCCCTTCTCTTTGGCTCTCCCCCCCCTTCTCTTTGGCTCTCCCCCCCCTTCTCTTTGGCTCTCCCCCCCTTCTCTTTGGCTCCCCCCCTTCTCTTTGGCTCTCCCCCCTTCTCTTTGGCTCTCCCCCCTTCTCTTTGGCTCCCCCCCTTCTCTTTGGCTCTCCCCCCCTTCTCTTTGGCTCCCCCCCTTCTCTTTGGCTCTCCCCCCCCCTTTCTCTTTGGCTCCCCCCCCCCCTTCTCTTTGGCTCCCCCCCCTTCTCTTTGGCTCTCCCCCTCTTCTCTTTGGCTCTCCCCCCTTCTCTTTGGCTCTCCCCCCTTCTCTTTGGCTCCCCCCCTCTTCTCTTTGGCTCCCCCCCTTCTCTTTGGCTCCCCCCCTTCTCTTTGGCTCCCCCCCTTCTCTTTGGCTCCCCCCTTCTCTTTGGCTCCCCCCCTTCTGTTTGGCTCCCCCCCTTCTCTTTGGCTCCCCCCTTCTCTTTGGCTCCCCCCCTTCTCTTTGGCTCCCCCCCCTTCTCTTTGGCTCCCCCCCTTCTCTTTGGCTCCCCCCTCTCTTTGGCTCCCTCCCCTTCTCTTTGGCTCTCCCCCTTCTCTTTGGCTCCCCCCCTTGGCTCTCTCCCCCCCACCTTTGGCTCTCTCCCCCCCTCTTTGGCCCTTCTCCCCCCCCCCCTCTCCTGCTCCCTCTCTGGCTCTGTCTTCATATCGCGGGACCCCGTCCGGCCATGCCCCATCGCGGCGACACCCGCCCGGCCACGCCCCTCGCGACGCCCGACCACGCCCCTCGTGACGCCCGGTCACGCCCCCATCGCAACGCTCCCGTCGGCCACAAACAGCTGTTAGGTCTGGGGAGCGCTTGGCCGCTTCTCACGCAGCAGACCTCACAGCTGTTGAGTAGCTTACCTCGTGCTCCCCAGACCTCACAGCTATTTGTGTACCTCGTGCTCCCTATCTCAAGGCCAAGTGTTTGTCTCTACTGCGCATGACGGCTTCAGACAAACACTTGGCCTTTTATAATATAGGATTTATTTTCCTACTCCTTAAATAGTGTGAAGAGTTTGATTGTGAAATAATAGTATAACTGAAGATCTTCCTCCTGTTATTAACCTTTTAACGCCGTTATGCCGTTCTATTCCGTCATATTTACACTGGGTTTTAAAGCCGTTATGACGGAATAGAACGTTATATCAAACGGCTGTCCTGAAGCCTTCTGCGCTTCAAGGACTTGATCGCGGTCTGGAGGGCGTTCCTAGGGTTGTAGGGACGCCCCCCAGATGCGATCCAATAATTGAAATCTCGCGATCGTATGCACGATCGCGTAGTTTCAATTTGTCTACATCGGAACAGGTGTTCCGATGTAGACACTTTTACACTGTCACGAAAGGGTTAATAGTTGAGTACTGCTTATTTGTTTGGCATTGATAGATGTTAAAACATTTGTGTCTTATAAATGTCACATATAGCCTGACAGAATCTGCTTGTTATTTGTTATAGGGCGTTAGCCATGTCCTATTACATGGTGCGTAGTAGTAGTCAGAGGTTTTGAGTAATTTTATTTCCCATCAATGTAAAATTCGTATCAGCCTTATGTCAATGTCAGTCTTTGGTATGTATTGAGCATTTAGTCCTCATGTAGGTGTCACCAGGACCGTTGGTCATTAATAAACTTCTTATGGTAAAGTCCCTGCTGTGTGGCCTGACCTTACCACTGCTGTGTTCCGGTGCGGCTGGATTAAAGATGGCGGCCGCGGTGTAGGCCCTGTGATGGATCACATCTATTTTGAGGTGAGTGTTTTCTGGGCTGCGATCTGCTGTGTCACATTCCTGGCAGCGTTGTGGAGTAGATTCAAGGTTGGATGTCACGATTTAGCCCTGCCGTGTTAGAGATCCAGGTTTCTATCTATATATCTATCATCTATCAATGTCTATCTAAAGTATGTACAGTATATCTATCTATCTATCTATCTATCTATCTATCTATCTATCTATAAATCTATCTATCTATCTATAAATCTATCTATCTATCTATCATCTATCTATAAATCTATCTCTCTATCTCTCTATCTCTCTATCTATCTATCTATCTATCTATCATCTATCTATCTATCTGTTTTTGTCATCTATCTATCTATCTATCTATCTATCTATCTATCTATCTATTTATCTATATATCTATCATCTATCAATATCTATCTAAAGTATGTACAGTATATCTATCTATCTATCAATCTATCTATCTATATCTGTTTTTGTCATCTATCTATCTATCTATCTATCTATCTATCTATCATCTATCTATCTTTGTCTATCTACAGTATATCTATCTATCTATCTATCTATCTATATATCATCTATCTATCTATCTATCTATCTATCTATCTATCTATCTCTATCTACAGTATATCTATATATCTATCTATCTGTCTTTTTGTCCTCTATCTATCTATTTATCTATCTATCTATCTATCTATCTATCTATCTATCTATCTATCTATCTATCAGTATGTATAGCTATCTATCTGTTCTTCTATCTATCTATCTATCTATCTATCTATCTATCTATCTATCTGTCTATCTTTCTGTCTGTCTTTTTGTCTATCTATCTATCTATCTATCTATCAATATATATATATATATATATATATATATATATATATATATATATATATATATATATATATATATATATCTACAGTACATCTATCTATCTATCTATCTATCTATCTATCTATCTATCATCTATCTATGTCTGTCTACAGTATGTATATCTATCTATCTATCTATCTATCTACATCATGCTTGTCTTTCTGTCATCTTTCTATCTATCTATCTATCTATCTATCTATCTACCTATCTATCTATCTATCTATCTATCTATCTATCTATCTATCTATCTATCTATTGTCTCTGTATGTCTGTCTGTCTACCTATCTATCTATCTATCTATCTATCTATCTATCATCTATCTATCTATCATCTATCTATCTATCTATCTATCTATCTATCTATCTATCTATCTATCTATCTATCTATCTATCTATCGTCTCTGTATGTCTGTCTGTCTATCAATCTATATATCTATTTATGTCCATCTACAGTAAATCTATCTATCTATCTAGCTGTATTTTTGTCATCTATCTATCTATAAACTATCTATCTATCTCTATCTATCTATCTATGTCTGTCTATCTACAGTATGTATAGCTATCTATCTGTCTATATACAGTATGTCTGTCTTTCTGTCATCTATCTATCTATCTATCTATCTATCTATCTATCTATCTATCTATCTATCTATCTATCTATCTGTTGGTGTCATCTATCTATCTATCTATCTATCTATCTATCTATATCTATTTATCTATCTATCTATCTATATATCTATGTCTATATACAACATATCTATCTATCTATCTATCTATCTATCTATCTGTCTTTCTATCTGTCTTTTTGTCATCTATCGGCTAGATTACGAGTTTTGTGTTATGAGTGAAAAAGCAGCGTTATGGCTCTTTTTCACTACCACTGCTATTACGAGTCTTGCAGGTATAGCTGTACCACACACTTTTTTGGCCGTAACGTAACGTAACTACTGCACTTTTAAAAAAGTCCTTTTTCAATGGGACTTCCATATCGCCGGTATTACGAGTTTGCCTCTCCGGCCAAAAAGTGAGCGGTACAGCCTATAACTACAAGATCTGTACCGTAAACTGAAAGTCAGTAGTTATGGGTTTTACGCTACAAAGCTGTAACATAAAACTCATAACCAAAGTGTTAAAAAGTACACTAACACCCACAAACTACCTATTAACCCCTAAACCGAGGCCCTCCCACATCACGAACACTATAATAAAATTATTAACCCCTAATCTGCTGCTCCGGACATTGCCACCACTATAATAAACATATTAACCCCTAAACCGCCGCACTCCCGCATCGTAAACACTAGTTAAATATTATTAACCCCTAATCTGATGCCCCCGTCACCACCGCCACTATACTTAAGTTATTAACCCCTAAACCTATCCCTAACCCTAAGTCTAACCCTAACACCCCTAACTTTAATATAATTAAAATAAACCTAATAATTAGAATTCTATCAGTCAATCGGAATTAAAGGTGAAAAAATCCTATTGATGCAATCAGCCAATAGGATTGAGCTTGCATTCTATTGGCTGTTCCAATCAGCCAATAGAATGCGAGATCAATCCTATTAGCTGATGGGATCAGCCAATAGGATTGAAGCTCAATCCTATTGGCTGATTGCATTAGCCAATAAAAAATGTTCACCTTTAATTCCGATTGGCTGATATAATTCTATCAGTCAATCGGGAATTCAAGGGACGCCATCTTGGATGACGTCATTTAAAGGGACCTTCAGTGTACGGCTGGGACCGTATGAAGAGGATGCTCCTCGCCGGATGTCTTGAAGATGGAGTGCCTCCGTGTCGGAAGGATGAAGATAGAAGATGCCGTCTGGATGAAGACTTCTGCCCGTCTGGAGGCTGACTTCTTGCCGCTTGGATGAAGACTTCTCCTGGCTTCGTTGAGGACTTCTTGCCACTTGGATGAAGATTTCTCCCGGCTTCGCTGAGGATGGATGTCCGGTGTTCAAAAACTGTAAGTGGATCTTCGGGGGTTAGTGTTAGGTTTTTTTAAGGGTTTATTGGGTGGGTTTTTTTAGATTAGGGGTTTGGGCAAGGAAAAGGAGCTAAATGCCATTTTAAGGGAAATGCCCATCCAAATGCCCTTTTCAGGGCAATGGGGAGCTTAGGTTTTTTTAGATAGGATTTTATTTGGGGGTTTGGTTGCGTGGGTGAGGGGTTTTACTGTTGGGGGGTTGTTTGTATTTATTTTACAGGTAAAATCTGATTTCTTTGGGGCAATGCCCTGCAAAAGGCCCATTTAAGGGCTATTGGCAGTTTAGTTTAGGCTAGGGTTTTTTTATTTGGGGTGGGGGCTTTTTTATTTGATAGGGCTATTAGATTAGGTGTAATTAGTTTAAATATTTGATCATTTCTTTTTTATTTTGTGTAATTTTTTTTTGTAATTTATTTAATTGTATTTAATTAATGTAATTTATTTAATTGTAGTGTAATGTTAGGTGTTAGTGTAAGACAGGTTAGGTTTTATTTTACAGGTAAATGTATATTTATTTTAAATAGGTAGTTTGTAAGTAGTTGATAACTATTTACTAACTAATCTACCTAGTTAAAATAAATACAAACTTAGCTGTGAAATAAAAATAAAACCTAAGATAGCTACAATGTAACTATTAGTTATATTGTAGCTAGCTTAGGGTTTATTTTACAGGTAAGTATTTAGTTTTAAATAGGAATTAGTTAGGTAATAATAGTAATTTTTATTCAGATTTATTTTAGTTATATTAAAGTTATGGGTGTTAGGGTTAGACTTAGGGTTAGGTTTAGGGGTTAATACATTTATTTAGTGTTAGTGATGTGGGAGACCAGAGGTTTAGGGGTTAATAACTTTAGTATACGTTGGGGGCGGCATATTAGGGGTTAATAAGTGTACTGTAGGTGTCAGCTACGTTGGGTGCGGCAGATTAGGGCGTTAATAAGTGTAGGTAGGTGGCGGCGACATTGGGGGCGGTAGATTAGGGGTTAATAAGTGTAGGTAGGTGGCGGCGACATTGGGGGTGGCAGATTAGTGGTTAATAAGTGTAGGTAGGTGGCGGCGATGTCGGGGGAGGCAGATTAGTTGTTAAGAAGTGTAATGTAGGTGTTGGCGATGTCAGGGGTGGCAGATTAGGGTTGTTTAGACTCTGGGTTTATGTTATGGTGTTAGGTGTAAACATAACTATTCTTTCCCCATAGGAATCAATGGGGCTGCGTTACGGAGCTTTACGCTCCTTTATTGCAGGTCTTAGGCTTTTTTTCAGCCGGCTCTCCCTATTGCTGTCTATGGGGAAATCGTGCATGAGCACGTAAAACCAGCTCAAAGCAGCGCTGGTATTTGTGTTCAGTATGGAGCTAAACGCTGCAATATTGCCTGCTAACGTCGGGATTTTGCAAACCTGTAAGCAGCAGCGCTATAGGGAGGTGAGCAGTGACAATAACTTGCAAATTATTACCGAGCCGCTCATAATGCAATACTCGTAATCTGGCCGTATGTCTATCTTTCTACAGTATTTATATCTATCTATCTATCTATCATCTACAGTATGTCTGTCTTTCTGTCATCTATCTATCTATCTATCTATCTATCTATCTATCTATCTATCTATCTATCTATCTATCTATCTATCTATCTATATCTACAGTGTATCTATCTATCTATCTATCTATCTATCTATCTATCTATCTGTCTGTCTATCTATCTGTCTATCTATCTATCTGTCTGTCTTTTTGTCATCTATCTATCTATCTATCTATCTATCTATCTATCTATCTATCTATCATCTATCTATCTATCTATCTATCTATCTATCTATCTATCTATCCTGAAGTGGACTACAGTCAGACTGTATCCTATAACACATCATATCTCCTGACAATGGCTACATACAAACTGGTTGCAAAACAATGATGGGTTAACGCAAACATAAATAAATGTGGCAAACAAATTAGCTGGCACTCATGGACAAAAAGCAGCAAATGCTAAAAATGTGCGGCTTCAGTTGCAACCATTGGGCAACAAATGATAAGCATAAATGCCTTACCACACCACAGCAGTATTTGGGTAATACAGTTATGCAGATTTGTATTACATGATACTTCATGGCTATAAGTTTAAAGGGACATTCCAGTGAAAATATAAATGCACATAGATTTATTGCATTTTTGAATAGAAATATATTTTCAATATACATGTACTGGCAAAAATGCTTCTATTAAGAGTTATCACTGTTTCAGTGTTAACATTTTTCTCTGCACGTGCATGTGAAGCATAGCTAGATATTGTCACTGCACCCACCTTTTAAATAATGCAGCTGCTCAGAGCACCAGTGGGGCTTGTATCATGTCAGCAATTAACAAATTGAGTCATTACCAGATGGTACAAGCACCTTAGGCTCTCCAAACAAGTGTTGTGTTTAAAATGCTGGTGCACGGTGCATACTTAAATACACGTTTGAAACAGCTATAGTTTTATTAGAAGTCTTTTTGTTAATGCATGTTTATTACAAAATTGCTTCTGTTCAATACCGAAATGCACCCATGTGGTTTCCAATTTTGGCTGGAATATCCCTTTAAGTGTCATTCATACCTAAGACACTCATGATCATTATCAAATCAGTTAACTGAAATCTTTTACTTCGTCTTTGTAGATTTTGCTTGGAATTATTTTCCCTGGCTATATTATTTGGGTTTTATCCTATATATTTATTACACTTTCCCCTTTTATGTTTACCTTTTATGAACACACACTAAACATTTGTATTGCAGTTAATTTGCTTAAAGTGATAGAAAAGCCAGAACTAAAATGAGCATGGATCCATTTCACCTGAAAAAAGAAGCATTTTTGTAAAATACTTTCATAAGAAAAAACTCTTCTAGTAAAGGTTATTACTGTTTTTCAGTGGCATATGCACATATTCTGTGATGGTCGTGCACGAGCATTCAAGCACAACACCTTTTCAGAGAGTCATCAGTGGCCTGTATGACACAAATTATCTCTTCAGAAGCAAAAAACACCACCAGCAGCACTCTGAGCAGGCATGGCGTTTGAATACTGGTGCACAGGTCCTCACAGGATATGTGCATATGCCAAAGAAAAACAGTAATAACTGTTACTAGAAGCATTTTTGCTGATGAATGAATAATGCAAAAAATGCTTCTTTTTCAAATTGCAATGCACCGATACTCATTTCACTTTTGACCTTTCTATCCCTTTAAATTAAGTAAGTAACAATATTAGAAGGGACAGTAAAGTCTGATAGACTAGGTAATTTTAAACAATTTTGAAGATTACTTGTAGCATTACATTTGCTTCATTCTCTTGGTAGCCTTTGTGGAATAATAGGCACGGAAGCAGCAATGCACTACTGGGAGCTAGTTGGACACATCTGTTTAGGCACCACCAATCAGCAGCAGCTCCCAGTAGCACATTGCTGTTTCTGGTATGTTTTTCAATAAAGGATACCAAAATAACAAAGCACATTTAATAATAGAAGTGGAAATTGGAAAATAGTTTAAAATTGTATTCTTTCAAGTCCCTTTAGATGCTGATATTTTATGACTTAAATATATTTCCATTATGCCACTGCTTCTTTCCTAAATCCTAACATTTTAAAATAGAAACTTTAACATTAAAAGTTTTTATTATTTTGTTTTGTATGGAAATAGCTGAAGATAAATAAAAAAATACAACGTACTGTCATCTGCTTCCATAAGAAAACACTCAGGAATGTTGAGGTTTGCTTACATCTCTGATATTTTGTTTACAGACCAGATAAAATTATGCAGGCGTCATGATCCATGGTTTGTGGTTTGAAATACAACACATCTGTTGTCTAATAAAAGAGCATGCAAACGAATGAACATCTGGAAATTATGCATGAAAGTCAAGATTTCATTCATTATTATATTTGTTTTTAAAAAGGGAAACAAAAAAGTTTGTGGAAATAATCACTCCCTTTGTGCTACTGGTAAGAGCAAGAATAAGCCACTGCATTACGTTTAACTAGCAGATTTTGTAGATAGAAAACACACAGGGCTCTATGTACTAAAGGCCGCGCTGATAAAGTTTTCAACTTGAGAAACTGTTCACACGGCTTTGCATCAAACGGGCAGTGGACCTTGTAGTCCTCTGCCTAAATGTATCATAACGTACTTGCTTGAGTATGTAATTCCGCCCCCTTCTCTTGCACGACCAGTCACGTAAGTGAAGGGACTGTCAATCACCCCAAGCTAGCATGTTCTGGGTGATTTTAATACGCCTCAGAGGTGGAGGAGAGTGTACTTATCAGCTTCTTACATTGCAGGAAGCAAGCTCCTCAAAGGCTCTAAAGCAGCAGTTACCACCAAGGCATCTTTTGAACACTGAATAGTGGTCTAAACCCTTCCTGTCATGATATTAAGACATATGGGAAAATGTATCAAGCTTCAGGTGGATAAGGTTTCAGGTAGATAACCAAACTGTCTGCAATTGCCTTTAGTGGTGCAGCATTACTTGGCAGAATTTAGTATTAGACAAGTTTTCTTAGGCTATCCCACCCCCTGCTCTCACGTAACCTATTGCACAAGAGCAGGGCCTGCCAATCACCCTGAACTCACGTACTTGGTGATAAGAAGCAGGAACTTTTTAAATTTGTGACTGAAGGCTCTCTCATGTGAGCCTACACCGCAAAGTCTAAGAAGCTGCTTGATACATTTCCCTTATAGTGGCTATTGCTGGCCTTTGAGAGAGCTATTAGTTCACAAGTTCATACACAGTAACATTACTTGATATAGAAAAAGAATCAGTGGGCAATAGCCAAGTTAGCCATATTGTAAACTGGATAAATGCCTGGTAAACTAGACTGGCATGTTGTTTCCACTCTCACCCACTAGCTACCATGAGCCACGTTCCATTCATTATGAAAGGCTGCTGAAAAAAATAAAATAAAAATTTTGGCTGCTTTGCTTAAAGGGACATGAATACACACATACGCACACACATATAAAATAAAACATTATTTAAACTTGTATGTTCAAAAACAAAATTGGATTTCATGTCCCTTTTACCCCTTTGCTACTGGCTCTTTCAGAGAAGAACTTGCTCAAAATACTAGAGAATTTTAACAATTTTGCTATCATTCCATTTAAAACAGAAAAAGATTTTTTTTTTATTTACTTTTTTATTTACTTGTCAAAAATATATATTTTTTAAGCTTGACAACCAAAGGTATTGATCTAGGCCCATTTTGGTATATTTCATGCCACCATTTTACCGCCAAATGCTATAATATAAAAAAAATCTTTAACTTTTTCACAAACTTTGGGTTTCTCACTGAAATTATTTACATACCGCTTGTGCAATCATGGTACAAATGGTTGTAAAAGCTTCTCTGGGATTCCCTTTGTTTAGAAATAGCAGAAATACATGGCTTTGCCGCGGTTAATTGCAACTGTTCACCACAATTCTATTATTCCCAGCAGTGAATGGGTTAATCAGGTATCTTGTAAAGTTAATTTTAGCTTTAGTGTAGAGATTACCCTCCCACCTAACACCTCCCACTACCTAATCCCTACCTGATCCCTCCCAAACAGCTCTCTTCCCTCCCTCACTTCTCTCCCTTCCCTGTCACCACCATCTTAAGTACTGACAGTCTGCCAGTTTGCAGTTTAGTTGTTTTTTGTCCTCCTCAACCCTCCCACCACCGAATAGCTCTCTAACCCCCCCCCCCTCCAACTAATTGTGGAAATTATGGAAATCTTTAATACTAGCAGCTGTCTGCCATTACCCATGAATGCTTTTTTTTTTTTATTAATTCTGTAGTGTAGTGGTCCCCCCACCGGCGATTGTTAGTTAGGGACCCCCCACTCCACTTTTTTTATTTAGGGTAGCTCCCCACACAGTGTCACCGTCTGTAATGATCTGGCATCTGCCTTCATATGGAACTGAGGCACCAATTGTGCTCCGGTTCCATATGAAGGCAGATGCCCGGAGCTCAGGAAATCCAGGTCTTGGCTGTAACTTTACAGCCAAGACTGCTGGAGCTTCCTGCAGCTCAGAAATATATATATATATATATATATATATATATATATATATATATATATATATATACATACATATATATATATACCTATACAGTATGTATATATATATATATATATATATATATATATATATATATATATATATATATATATATATATATATATATTCAGCCACAGAGAGCACTAGCCGTATGTTCGTGTCAAACAAAATTATTTATTAGCTGTGAACGTTTTCGGGGAGTGACCCCGTCCTCAGACAATTCCAAAAAGACACGAACATACGGCGAGTGCTCTCTGTGGCTGACTGTATGATTATTTGATGGGAAGCACCCCGGTAGCAAATATGGCATAGTGAGTGCTGGACTTATTGCATTATTATATATATATATTTATTTATATATATATATATATATATATATATATATATATATATATATATATATATACACGTTATGCAGTACGATAGGCAAATAACCACAGGACCTATATATACTGTACGTCCTTTTGGATTAAGGGATTAAATATGACTTTTAGTTTGGAAATAACTATTAGCCAGCGTGATTAAGTAGGTAGTATACAACTGATACTCCTGTATTCTCTAATGTGCTAGCTTTAATTGAAACACCTTTTACTTCTTGTTTATTAGGGTAAAATAATAATACTTCAACATGTGTTAAAGGGACACTGTACCAAAATCTTTTCTTTTGTGATTCGGATAGAGCGTGAAATTTTAAGCAACTTTCTAATTTACTCCTATTATCAATTTTTCTTCATTCCCTTGCTATCTTTATTTGAAAAAGAAGGCATCTAAGCTATTTTTTGGATCAGAACCCTTGCCAGCACTTTATTATTGGTCAGTTAAATTAATCCACCAATCAGCAAGAACAACCCTGGTTGTTCACCAAAAATGGGCCGGCATCTAAACTTACATTCTTGCTTTTAAAATAAAGATACCAAGAGAATGAAGAAAATTTGATAATAGGAGTAAATTAGAAAGTTGCTTAAAATTGCATGCTCTATCTGAATCATGAAAGAAAAAAAATTGGCTTCAGTGTCCCTTTAATAAATCTTGCTCTTTTATATGAATGATAGAAACATTTTGAGTATAATTTTAAAAAAAAGAAAAGAAAAAAAAGAAGAAAGACTGTGTATTGTGGTTGCAGAATATAGAAGGAACTTCAGCAGTGAGCTAGAAATCGCCTTGGTAATTCTCATTATTGTATAGAACTACTTCTTTATTTGTATCCCATATAGGGCTTGTTTCCATTGAGCTGTAATTTGGTTTGCGTGAGGTTGCAAAATGGTAAATATGCTGTTGAAAGCAATTTTGTGTATCGACTGCCACCGATGGCACGTTATACCACAATATCGGCAGCATCCCATAGAAAGTATTAGCAGCCGTTAAAGGGACAGTCTACTCCAGAATTGTTATTGTTTAGAAAGGTAGACAATCCCTTTATTACCCATTCCCCAGTTTTGCATAACTAACACAGTTATATTAATATACTTTTTCCTTTATGATTATCTTTTATCTAAGCTACTGCAGACTTCCCCCTTATTTCAGTTCTTTTGACAGACTTGTATTTTAGCCAATCAGTGCTGACTCCTAGGTAGCTCCACGGGAGTAAGCACAATATTATCTATAAGGCACACATGAATTAGCACTGTTCTTATGAAAATATCAATACGTATTTACTTATAAGAATAAATGCAAGCACATATCTGGAAAATTCAAACTAGACCTATAACTAGAGCAGCAATAAATATTATATATATTAATAAAGTAGAAAATGTAATTATAATAAAAAGTAGTATTTGCTTATAGTTAACAAATATGTATTATAAATCAGTGTATCTTTGTTTTTTGTTTCTCTTTAGAGGTGATCACAGGAAAGGAGCGCAGCTGTAAATTGTATAGTATATTGTTGGGTTACGATCGCAACTAACTTGTTTTCAAGAAATCAGATGGAAGCGTTAACACAACATTAACTTACACCTACTGCGCAAATTTTTTAAATGGGAACCTAGTACTAAAATGGAGATGTAAAATACTTATAGCTGTTGGCAACTTTGGTAGCTACAGGCCCATATTTATCAAGGTCTGTTGGATCAGGTCAGACAGACCTCGCTGAATACGGCGTGCAATACGCTAGCCGTATTCAGCATTGCACCAGCAGCTCACAAGAGCTGCTGGTGCAACGCCGCCCCCTGCAGACTCGCGGCCAATAGGCCGCCAGCAGGGGGGGTGTCATACAACCTGATCGTACTTGATCGGGTTGATTTCCGGCGATGTCTGTCCGCCTGCTCAGAGCAGGCGGACAGGTTATGGAGCAGCGGTCTTTGTGACCGCTGCTTCATAACTGCTGTTTCTGGCAAGCCTGCAAGCTCACCAGAAACATTCGGAGCTTGATAAATATGCTGTCGCGATCACTCAGCTGATCGCTCTCGCTTCTTCCTTCTTCTGCGCTTTTGCGCTACGCTGCATTGCCTAGCAACTCCTGTACTGAGCCGTCCCTCTTTGCTGACGTCAGAGCGGCTTCTTATTCCGGCGTCTTCACTCCTCCGGTGCCTGTTTGTTCTCTTCTGTGGCTAAGTGAGTACATATGATGGAATTCTTTGATACTGAACTTTTGCCTGTCTGACTTCGATTCTGCTTACCCCTACCTGCCTGATATTACGTTGCTGGACATTGTTTGCCTGATTACTCTGTTGGTTAACCCCTTCCTGCCTGATTACACATTGCTGGACATTGCTTGCTTGATTACTCTATTGGTTAACCCCTACCTGCCTGATTACACGTTGCTGGACATTGCTTGCTTGATTATTCTATTGGTTAATCCCTACCTGCCTGATTACACGTTGCTGGACATTGCTTATCTGACTATTCTATTGGTTAATCCCTACCTGCCTGATTACACGTTGCTGGACATTACTTATCTGACTATTCTATTGGTTAATCCCTACCTGCCTGATTACACGTTGCTGGACATTGCTTGCTTGATTACTCTATTGGTTAACCCCTACCTGCCTGATTATACGTTGCTGGACATTGCTTGCTTGATTACTCTATTGGTTAATCCCTACCTGCCTGATTACATGTTGCTGGACATTGCTTGCTTGATTACTCTATTGGTTAACCCCTACCTGCCTGATTACACGTTGCTGGACATTGCTTGCTTGATTATTCTATTGGTTAATCCCTACCTGCCTGATTACATGTTGCTGGACATTGTTTGCTTGATTACTCTACTGGTTAACCCCTACCTGCCTAATTACACATTGCTGGACATTGTTTGCCTGATTACTCTGTTGGTTAACCCCTTCCTGCCTGATTACACATTACTGGACATTGCTTGCTTGATTACTCTATTGGTTAACCCCTACCTGCCTGATTACACGTTGCTGGACATTGCTTGCTTGATTACTCTATTGGTTAACCCCTACCTGCCTGATTACACGTTGCTGGACATTGCTTGCTTGATTACTCTATTGGTTAACCCCTACCTGCCTGATTACATGTTGCTGGACATTGCTTGCTTGATTACTCTATTGGTTACCCCTACCTACCTGATTACACGTTGCTGGACATTGCTTGCTTGATTACTCTATTGGTTAACCCCTACCTGTCTGATTACATGTTGCTGGACATTGTTTGCTTGATTACTCTATTGGCTAACCCCTACCTGTCTGATTACAGGTTGCTGGACATTGCTTGCTTGATTACTCTATTGGTTAACCCCTATCTGCCTGATTACATGTTGCTGGACATTGCTTGCTTGATTATTCTATTGGTTAATCCCTACCTGCCTGATTACATGTTGCTGGACATTGTTTGCTTGATTACTCTACTGGTTAACCCCTACCTGCCTAATTACACATTGCTGGACATTGTTTGCCTGATTACTCTGTTGGTTAACCCCTTCCTGCCTGATTACACATTACTGGACATTGCTTGCTTGATTACTCTATTGGTTAACCCCTACCTGCCTGATTACACGTTGCTGGACATTGCTTGCTTGATTACTCTATTGGTTAACCCCTACCTGCCTGATTACACGTTGCTGGACATTGCTTGCTTGATTACTCTATTGGTTAACCCCTACCTGCCTGATTACATGTTGCTGGACATTGCTTGCTTGATTACTCTATTGGTTAACCCCTACCTACCTGATTACACGTTGCTGGACATTGCTTGCTTGATTACTCTATTGGTTAACCCCTACCTGCCTGATTACATGTTGCTGGACATTGCTTGCTTGATTACTCTATTGGTTAACCCCTACCTGCCTGATTACATGTTGCTGGACATTGCTTGCTTGATTACTCTATATTCCTGGTTCTAAGAACTCCAAGGCGGAATCTTTATCTAGACAATTTCAGGCCTCGGATTCAGTGTTGTTGGATTCTGAACCCATTCTCCGTCCAGCTAGAGTTCTTGCTCAGTTGTCCACTTTTCCTTTTCAAGTTTTACAGTCTGCTCAAGCCAAGATTCCATCTTCCTGTAAACTACTTCCTGGAATCCTGTATGTACCTCCTGAATTCCGTCTCAAACTTCTTCTTTGGGCTCATGATAATATTTTGACAGGACATCCTGGGGTGCGCAATACGTTATGGAAACTCAAACAACATGTCTGGTGGCCTTCCATGAGCAAAGATGTCAAGGATAATATTGCTGCTTGTAATTCTTGTGCCTTAAATAAGCAGTCTTCTTGTTTACCTTTTGGGCTCTTACAACCTCTTCCTGTACCATGTTACCCCTGGTCTCATATTTCCATGGACTTTATTACTGACCTTCCTTATTCAGCTGGAAACAAGACCATATGGGTAGTGGTTGACAGATTTTCCAAAGCAGCCCATTTTGTTCCTTTACCTGGATTACCGTCTGCCCAGAAACTCGCTGAACTTTTTATACTCCATATCACTTGATTACATGGATTTCCTTTGGACATTGTTTCCGATCGTGGAGTTCAATTTGTCTCAAGATTCTGGAAATCTCTTTGCAAACATTTCGGGGTTACCATTTCTCTATCTACTGCCCATCATCCTCAATCCAACGGCCAAACTGAACGGGTAAACCAGTCCCTTGAATCCTATCTCAGGCACTATGTTAATCATCAGCACTCCAACTGGTCTCAACTTCTTCCTTTAGCGGAACTTGCCCACAATTCCCGCTTCAATTCTTCCTTACAGACTTCTCCTTTCAAGGCAGCCTATGGGTTCGAACCTAGAACTTTTCCTATGTCTTCTAGTGCTTCTGGAGTTCCTGGAGCTGATTGTACTTTGAAGAATCTCTGTAAACACTGGAAAAAGATTTGGGAAATTCTTCTCCTCTCTTCTCAGAAGTATAAATGGTTTGCTGATCGCAAACGCCGTAAAGCACCTACTTTCCGCTCTGGAGACAAAGTTTGGATATCCACCAGATTCATTTGTCTCAAGCAACCTTGCGCTAAATTGGATCCTAAATACATTGGACCATTTAGGATTGTTTCCAAGGTCTGTTCTTCTGCTTACCGGGTGGCTTTACCAAAAAAACCTGAAAATTCATCCTGTATTTCACGTATCTCTTCTCAAACCGGTAGTTTCAAACCGATTTTCCGCTAAATTTAAAGTCCCTCCGCCGTTTCTTGTGGATGGTTCTTCTGAATTCGAGATCAGTCAAATTCTTGATTCCAAATTGTGGGGTAACCGCTTATATTATTTGGTTCATTGGAAGAGATATCCCATTACTGAACGCTCCTGGGAACCTGCTTCTCATGTTTGCGCCTCTGCTTTGATCAGTTCCACGTCCAGAATCCACGTTCAAAACCTGTTCGAGTCCCCCGGAGGGGTCCTTGAGGAGGGGGCATTGTCACAATCACTCAGCTGATCGCTCTCGCTTCTTCCTTCTTCTGCACTTTTGCGCTACGCTGCGTTGCCTAGCAACTCCTGTACTGAGCCGTCCCTCTCTGCTGACGTCAGAGCGGCTTCTTATTCCGGCGTCTTCACTCCTCCGGTGCCTGTTTGTTCTCTTCTGTGGCTAAGTGAGTACATATGATTGAATTCTTTGATACTGAACTTTTGCCTGTCTGACTTCGATTCTGCTTATCCCTACCTGCCTGATATTACGTTGCTGGACATTGTTTGCCTGATTACTCTGTTGGTTAACCCCTTCCTGCCTGATTACACATTGCTGGACATTGCTTGCTTGATTACTCTATTGGTTAACCCCTACCTGCCTGATTACACGTTGCTGGACATTGCTTGCTTGATTACTCTATTGGTTAACCCCTACCTGCCTGATTACACGTTGCTGGACATTGCTTGCTTGATTACTCTATTGGTTAACCCCTATCTGCCTGATTACATGTTGCTGGACATTGCTTGCTTGATTACTCTATTGGTTAACCCCTACCTGTCTGATTACATGTTGCTGGACATTGCTTGCTTGATTACTCTATTGGCTAACCCCTACCTGTCTGATTACAGGTTGCTGGACATTGCTTGCTTGATTACTCTATTGGTTAACCCCTATCTGCCTGATTACATGTTGCTGGACATTGCTTGCTTGATTACTCTATTGGCTAACCCCTACCTGTCTGATTACAGGTTGCTGGACATTGCTTGCTTGATTACTCTATTGGTTAACCCCTACCTGCCTGATTACACGTTGCTGGACATTGCTGGTTTGACTACTTTTTTGGTTAATCCCTAACTGCATGAAGTCTCATTGCCTGATTCTACTGAGCTAACTACCACCCTATATCAATGAGTACTTGTAATATTGAAGCTGTCGTGGGGTCAGGTCCTGGTTTACACTCACAGTGCTAGGGTGTAATTAACCTCATTCTAGCATTTGGGTCTGGCTCTGGACTTTTCCTATCCTGACATATGCCCCTATGGCTCAATTTTTTACGGCTCAATGGAAACTAGTCCTTAGCGTCTTATCTCTACCTACCTGACATAATGTTTCAATGTTATGTCTGTGTTAGTAATTTTAACTTTATTTGTCTGTCTGGAAGAAAATAAAGATTCCCAATGGAGGTAAACAAATGTATAGCCATAATATTAAAAACATGATGACAACATGGTGATTAGAGTTTTATTTGTGAATGAAATCTTCTTGTTAAGCAAGTGGTTTACACATAATAGGTTGTACATATCACAGCTGTATGTTTCCAGCTCAATTATTCATCACAAAGATGAGTCGATAGCAAGGAATTATAAACACTCTATAAACAGTGCTTCATTTCAATGAGATTAACCTGACTGCTTGCAAATATCCTATCTTCATACATTTCAGACTTTACAAATAATGGTTTGTGTGGTAAACATATGTTCCTTTTTGCTTATTGCAAAATATTATTTATTCCATTAGTGTTAAACAGTCTGTTACTGAAAAAAGATTTAGATCAAACATATTTAGTGAATGAAATAATAGCCTAGACTCAATAAAAACCCATTTGTAAAATGAATATATGGTGGAAACAAATACTTTAATTACAACTCGAAAAGTGCACAATTCAAAATGAGTTGTAGCCATCCCTTGTCAAAGCCATGAGTTACGAAATAAAGGAACATTTCACTATAAAAATTTTTTTATCCCCAGTAATGGGTGCGTCAACTTTGCTAGAAGTAAGCTTTTTGCGCACATCGGGTATCACACATATTACAAGTTGAAAGTAAAAAGTTTTTTCTTGAGTGCTAACCTGACATGCATAAAGCTGAAATTAGAATTTTGCGACCATGTTAACGTATTCCCCCATAGACTCCAATGGAGCATGAAAAAGTGGAATAAAAACCCTAACACCCTACCCGATCGCATTTTCTCAAATTTGCTAACCTGACATAAAAATATTAATGTTTCACATTCCAATGTTCTTCACATAGCAGAATATGTTCTATTTATTCATACATATTTCTACATATATCTTATGGTATTTGGGTACAATATATATCATGAACATTTCATTTTGACTATTCTGTCCCTTTAAACCTATTAAGATTTTTCTTACTGCAGAAATGTTTATTTGTATTTTTGTTATTTGTTGTTGTTTTTTAATCTTGAAACTCTGAATTGTTATTTCAACTGGGTATCTTCCATAGGATAATGAAAAGTGGAGAGGTGTCACATACAAAATTGTGAATACTAAATAGTTATGGTTAAATATTACACAGAGACCAGATGATGGTCTAAGTCTCTACAAAACTGCAGCATGGAGGATTTTATTTAGCAGTGCCATGTGTGAAGTATATGCACAGGGAAAGATGCTTCACTGGGATCAAACAAAATTGCTTGTATGTGATATCAAAACTAATCACATTTATGATGTAACTAGTAATCACATTGATGATGTCATAAAAATCATTTAGCGGTGTCATAAAAATCATTTAGTGGTGGGGGAAAGAGTGTATTGTAACATTTCCAAATTCCTCCCCTTCAATATGTCCCATGAATGTGTGTTGTTTGGAAATATCGCTTTTACCTTTATTATGTCATTTGAAATAGCTGATTTTGCCTGTCAAAACTGCCATCTATACTGAAAATATGAATACTGCAGCATTCTCTATTGATAACCTATTTAAACAAGTGGTGGTAGCAGAATTCAACCTCTCAGAGGGGTTGAGAGAAAGAGAGAGACCCATTTAGGACCAGCTTACGAGTAGCACGCTAATGGGTACCCACGAGCGAAAAGTAGTTTATCTTGGGTGTTTGCACAAGTGGGATGTAGCGCTTGTATTACAAGTTAAAAATAAATGTGATTGATTAAGCACCATTGAAGTTAAAGCCTGTCTGGATAGCACATCCTCAGAGCTCTGGTTAATTGTTTTGTGTCTGAAATCAAATAAAAAATACATTGAGAGATAGAGAAAATAACGCATTGTGTAGTTCATTAACAAATCTAGACAGGCCAGTAGGCCTTTTTTTTCCACAGAAAACCTCTGGAATGTTTCCAATGCAGCAAGGAATTCTGGGTAAGATATGCAAATTAGGTTCGCAATGACACACCTACACACAATGAGTTATTTTCTCTATATTTTGTGCTTAGTGGAGGATTTGAAACTCACCTTTTACCTCCCCCTAATTTAAAATGTTGTTTTGCCTGGAAACAACTTCACCCAGCAGTGATCCAAACTTTCTCCCAGCTGATGAGTGGCAATAACCACGAAACAGTCTGTCCTGGGATAGTTATGAATCACTGCTTTAACCCTAGCTAAGCTTATAAACTGTGTGAACAGTGATGCTTTGGATTAAAGGGAATCTGCTGAAAAGCAGACTTGAAGTAAAAAGGTGTGTCATTGTGAACCTAATTTGCATATCTTACCCAGAAGTCCTTTGCTGCATTGGAAACAGTGTATTCCAGAGGTTTTCTGTGGGAAAAACAGGCATACTGGCCTGTCTAGATTTGTTAATGAACTACACAATGAGTTATTCTCTCTATATTTTGTGCATAGTGGAGGATTTTAAACTCACCTTTTACCTACCCCTAATTTAAAATGTTGTTGCATATATATATATATATATATATATATATATATATATATATATATATATATATATATATATATATATGTAGTACTGTGCAAATGTCTTAGGCCACAATTAGATTTGTTGTTTTAGCAATGGTATAAATGACCATATATAATTATTTCTCAGTCTCTTTGTTAGAATACAACCAAAAAATACAGGATATTTGTATACAGTATTTAAAACAGAAAAAAAAACTGCTTCTATAGGCTTAAGTTGAAAGTATTTAGTGTGACCTCCCCTTATACTTGAGCAACAGCAGGAACCTGGCTCTCATAAACCTAAATGGAAAGGGACCCTTATTAATGTCATTGCTAACACCTGTATTTGTCCTACTATTTCATGTCAAAATGACTGCTGTGAAAAAGGTCTATTACACCAGGTTTGTATAAGACATGCTTGAGCATTACATACACATGTAATATGAGTTGAACTAATTGGAAGCTTGCTAATAAGACCAACTTAGTTTGAATAAAATTATTTAATTTAAAATGCCAAACATCACAGAATTTGACAGACATAAAATTATATTTTTGCATCAAGGCCACTCTCAAAGGGAAATCAGTACACAAACTAGACACTCAAGATTTTGTTTTTAAGCTATTATAAAGGAATTTGAAGAATCAGGAGAGGTTAAGGACAAAAAAAGGAATGGAAGGCCAAGAAAACGTCAAAAATCTGATGAGAAGTTTCTCAGAGTTTCTTCGAGAGAGACCATAAGAAGTCCAGCGATGACCTGGCTTACATATGTCAGCTTCATCGGGATGCCAAGCTGACCCTTCTACAATCCGAAGAAGCTTGATCAGGAATTATCTTTGTGGAAGGGTAGCAGCCAAGAAACCACTTTTTCGGAAAGGGAACAGGGTGAAAAGGCTAAGATAAGCTTAAGCTCAGAAAGATTGGAATGAAGATCATTGGAAAAGAGTATTATGGAGTGACGAATGCAAGTTTGACATTTTTGGGTCCAATTATCGACAATATGTGAGAAGAAGAGTTGGAGAGAGATGGAAGAATGAGTGCTTGCGGCCTTCAGTGAAACATGGCATGGTGGTGGAACTGTCCTGGTTTAGGGCTGCATTTCTGCTAGTGGTGTTGGTGATATTGTCCCAATTGATGGGATCATGACTGCTGAGAAGTACAGACAGGCTTTAATTCATCATGTTATTCCTTCTGGAAAGCAGCTGATTGGGAATGGTTTATCTATCAGCATGATAACGATCCCAAGCAGACTACTAATGCAGTGAAATCATATTTGGAGAGAAAAACAGCTGATAAATCACTGACAGTCATGGACTGGCCCCACAGAGTCCTGACCTGAATATTATAGAGGCGGCAGTATGGGATCACCTGGACAGTGAAGTAATAAAAAACAACCTAAATCTAAAGAAGAACTCTGGGAAGTGCTGAAAGAAGCCTGATATAATATGCCAGAAAATTGCTTTAGAAAACATCAGGGCAGTCTCCCCAAAAGAGTTCAAGATGTGCTTAGTGCCAAGGAAAGGCACACTAAATACTGACTTTTGCCCGAAGAAGCTATTTTGTTCTGAAAATTGTTTTTTTTTAAAAAATATTTTGTGTATATATACTCCTGTATTTTCTGTTTGCATCTTAATAAAGAGATGAATGGTCACCAAAACTTTGCTAAAACAACAAATATAATGGTGGCCTAAGACTTTTGCATAGTACTGTGTGTATATATATATATATATATATATATGTATGTTAATTTGTGTGTACATATGTATTTATGTATTTATATGTGTATATATGTATTTATAGATATTTATACACATATAAAAGCATAAATACATATGTTAACACGTATAGACATATACAGGTATACCTTGTTTAATTGTGCTTCAATTTATTGCGCTTCACAGATATTGCTCTTTGTGGCAACCCTGTGTCAAGCAAGTCTATCGATGCAATTTTTCCAGCATATATACACATATAAACACATAAATACACATGCGTATTGAATACACATATATACACCTATACACACCTCCAGCAAAAAGATTATAACTCACTGAAGATTTAGATGATGGTTAGCATTTTTGGTTTAGCAAAAAAGTATTTTTTTAATTAAGTGTACACTGTTTATTGCACACTTAATAGACTACAATATAGTGTAAATATAACTTTTGTATGCACTGGGAAACAAAGCTTTATATTTGCTTTATTGCAGTGGTCTGGAACCAAACCCACAATATCTGTGAGGAACACCTGTATATACCGTAAGTGCATTTGGAGCCCTATATAAATGCAAGAATGCCATGTATACTCATTATGCCAATATACAAATACCTATTTATATGCAAACATGCCCAGACATTTTCTTATTTTCCATGAAAACATACATGAAATGAGTTTCAATAGAAAATGTAGTCATTGACAAGGTTAGAAATAATCAGCTAGATTACGAAGTTTTGAGCGCTATAGAGAATTTAACGAACGCAACAAAAGTTACGTTATTAAATTTCCTATAGCGCTGCCATTTGCGTGCGATATGGTTGTGTTGAGCTCCATACTGCACCCAAAACAAACGCTGTGTTTGACGTGCTTGTGCACGATTTCCCCATAGACATCAATGGGGAGAGCCGGCCAAAAAAAAAGCCTAACACCTGCGATCGCCGAAACAAAAGTTCTGTAACGCAGCCCCATTGATGTCTATGGGGAAATTAAAATACCGTTTAAACTTAACACCCTAACATAAACCCTATGTCTAAACACTCCTAATTTGCTGCCCCTGACATCACTGACACCTAACTACAGTTATTAACCCCCTAATCTGCCGCTCCCGATATCGCCACCACTATTCTTAATTTATTAACCCCTAAACTGCCAGCCCCCCACATCTCAACAAGCAAAATTAAACTTTATTAACCCCTAACGTAACCCTAACATAACCCTAACCCTAACACCCCATAGCTTTAACATAATAAAAATATAGCTAAATTAAATTTACACTTATTAACTAAATAAACACATTAACCCTTAAACCGCCAGCCCCCCACATCTCAACAAGCTAAATTAAACTATATTAACACCTAACCCTAACGTAACCCTAACCCTAACACCCCCTAACTTTAACATAATAAAAATATATCTAAATTAAAGTTACAATTATTAACTAAATAATTCCTATTTAAAAATAAATACATACTTACTTGTCAAATAAAACCTAAGCTAGCTGCAATATAACTAATAGTTATATTGTATCTATCTTAGGTTTTATTTTTATTTCACAGGTAAGTTTGTATTTATTTTAACTAGGTAGACTAGTTAGTAAATAGTTATTAACAATTTACTAACTACCTAGTTAAAATAAATACAAATTTACCTGTAAAATAAAACCTAACCTGCCTTACACTAAAACCTACCATTACCAAAAATAAAAAACATACCATTACAAAAATAAAAAACCTACCATTACCAAAAATAAAAAACATACCATTACAAAAAAAACAACCTATCATTACAAAGAAAAAGTGAAATTATCAAAAATTAAAGATTAAACCTATTCTAATACCCTTAAAAAAAAAACACCTCAAAATTAAAAACCCTACTCTAGAATAAACTACCAAGGGCCTTTAAAAGGGCATTTTGTAGGTCATTAACCTGAGATAACCAGCTCTTTTACTTTAAAAAGAATACAAACACCCCTAACACTATACAAACCCCCACCCCCAAACTACCAAGGGCCCTCAAAAGGGTCTTTTTTGGGGGGCTTAAAAGGGCCTTTTTGTAGGGCATTGCCCTGACATAAACAGCATATTGCTGAGGTTGAGACTGGTGTTTTGCTGGTACTATTTAATGAAGCTGCCAGTTGAGGACCTGTGAGGCATCTGTTTCTCAAACTAGACACTCTAATGTATTTGTCCTTTTGCTCAGTTGTGCACCGAGGCCTTCCACTCCTCTTTCTATTCTGGTTAAAGCCAGTTTGAGATGTTCTGTGAAGGGAGAAATACAAAACGTTGTTCAAGATCTTCAGTTTCTTGGTAATTTCTCGCATGGAATAGCCTATATTTATCAGAACAAGAATAGACTTATGAGTTTTAGAAGAAAGTTCTTTGTTTCTGGCCATCTTGAGCCTGTAATCAAACCCACAATTGCTGATGCCCCAGATACTCAGCTAGTCGAATAAAGGCAGTTTTATTGCTTCTTTCATCAGCACAACAGTTTTTAACTATTCTAACATAATTGCAAAAGGGTTTTCTAATGATCAATAAGCCTTTTTAAGTGATAAACTTGGATTAGCAAACACAACGTGCCATTGGAACACAGGACAGATTGTTGCTTATAATGGGAATCTGTATGTCTATGCAGATATTACATTAAAAATCAGCCGTTTCCAGCTACAATAGTAATTTACAAGTTCAGTACATTGCCAACTATTTTTACTATACATACTTAAACACATAGGGCTAGATTACAAGTGGAACTTATAAATATTAGCTCTATTGTGCACTAGTATCGATCGAGCACAATAAATAGCACTTTTATTTTTGTGCTCATATTACAAGTGAGTGATATTTTAACACTTAAGTGAAAGAGATGTCTATGGAGTGCACTGAAAAACTAATGTTGGCTATCACTCAAGCGCTAAGTCAAAGGTGCGCTAAGCCAGAGGTGTGCTAAGCTGAAGGTGCGATTATTCAAAGGTGTGCTAAGCTAAAATTGCGCTAAACCAGAGGTGAGCTAAACTGAAGGTGTGCTTATCCAAAAGTGTGCTAAGCCAAAAGTGCTCTAAACCAGAGGTGAACTAAGCTGATGGTTTGCTAAACTGAGGGCGCGCTAAGCCAAAGGTGCTCTAGATCAAACATGCACTAAACTGAAGGTGCGCTAAGCTGAAGGTGCACTAAGCTGAAGGTCAAATTATGCAGTTCTTTTATTTTGCAATTCATATGTATAAATATGGGTGAACTACTTTTTTTGAATATATTATAAATGAGCTTTTTTACCATACATTTGTAATACCAGATTGTCTGCTATTATAGACTCTTATTATAGCCCTAAATTTGATAGTAGAAGTAAATTGGAAAGTTTTTAAAAATGGAATGCGCTGTCTGACCCTTTAAAGAAAAGTCTGGGGTTTCATATTCCTTTAAAGGGACAGTAGAGGTTAGATTGTTTCCATTGGTTTAAAAACATTGCAGTAATGAAATGATAGTGCTTCCCTGCAGATACCGTGAAAATGCTTCCAAAGGGTATTTTTCATCCTTGTTGAGTGCTCCTTTTTAGTCCTTTTGATTAACTCCCTTCAAGAGGCTTTTTTTTACTATTTAAAAGATAGGTGGTACTGCCAATCAAATGCTGTCTCACTTGCTTGTTACGCTGTATAGCGCCTAAGGGGCAGATTATCTAAATCTCGCCAGATTAGACATGGTTTTCCACACCGACCCTCGCAGGGGCTGCCCTGGAGGAATTTTCTTAAAAAAGGGACAGTCCCTGAGAGTGTCGAGATGTCTCCTATTGAAATTAACTGAGCTCACTGGAAAGGGAAACTTTGCAGTGTAACCGGGGCCTGCAGCCAATATAAATTACATTACGCTGATTTCTGCATATAGCAAATTACCATTGCTTATATTTTCCTATGCATGTGTTTTTCTGTTAGGGTTAAAAGTATTTTGATTAAACCTCAAACAGTGATAACTGTAGGGCAGAGAATTATGCAGGGATTTGAGAGTAAATTTCATATACGACATGGAACACCCATTTTACGAAAAACAACAATTACGCTTATTATTTTGTACTTTATAAGTAAGAATTTCTGTGGTTTTTTTGCAAATCAAGTGTACTTAAATTACGATTTATGCTGTGCATAGGTAATACAATTTATTTCTGTATAATTTACATACACATTTTAAGTTTTTGATAAAATACGATTTTTGGTCAACAATTTTGTTACGATTCTTGATGCATCTTAACAATACAATTTTTTTCCGGTTTATTTTTCTGTGAATGGTTCAATTATTCATTTTGTTTGATTTTTAAATTACAAATTTAATCGTGCACTTTTGTAATGTACGTATCTCCTTCCCATACAAAAAGCGAGACACGTTATTTTCAGGTTAAAAGTGGCATTATATAATTCTACCAGGGAAACAGAAGGACTGGGAGTATTCATATAGAATATGGGGTAAACTATATGTAATCTGCCTAGATGGAAATTCAAAACTAAAAAAATAGAGGATGCTGGTGGGAAGGGCTAGAAAGGAGCACAAGGTGGGGGAGAGTGAAAATACCCTTTGAATATGGTTCCACAATATCTGCAGATAAGCACTATGCAGATAAGCACAGAAATCTAACCTTTATTGTCCCTTTACTGTGCCCTAAAAATCTAGCAATAGCCTCCAAATGATCAGACATAGGGCCAGATTACAAATGTAACGCTAATTAACACTACCACTCAAGATTTAATTGCGCTAGAAGTAAGCTTTTCACGCTGGTCGGGTTGCGCTCGTATTTTGAGTTTAAAGTAAAATGTTTTCGCTCACGTGCCAACCCAACGAGGGCAAAAAGCAAAAGTTAGAATATCGCGTGCATGTTGACGTATTCCCCCATAGAAGTCAATGGAAAAAAAACCCAATCTCGCACAAACCCAATCCCATATTCTCATTTGCTCTAACCCGACATGAAAATATAAATATTTCCCATTCCAATGTTCTTTACATAGCAGAATATGTTCTTTTTATTCATAAATACATATTTCTATATATTTCTGATGGTGTTTTAGTACAATATATATCTATACATGATTATATATAGGTATAGATATATACAGATATTTATAGGAATATCTATTTAAAAATACTTAGAACATATTCTGCTATGTGCAAAACATTGGAATGTCAAATATTTACAGTAAATACACAGTACAACACTTTATTAAATATGAATATTGCAAAAATATGCTTTTAAATGTTTTCATCTACTTAACTGCAAAGGGTTCCAATGCACTTATTTATGTCAATATGTGTGTATATATGTATGTACTGTATTTATGTGTTTATATGTGTATATAGGTCTGCAAATACATATATACACATATAAATACATCTGTACACATATATACATACATATACATCTTTAGACATGTATATGTATTTATCCCTATGTTTTTTCTAACACCTGAGATCTCATATCTTTGAGCCTTTATAACTTTTGTGTGCAATATTTATTTTTTTAATAACTTTTATTAAATAGTGTTATGAGTGTAACTATATTTTGTAATGTATTTTGAAAGTGTCTTGTGCAACTTTTTAGTTTAGCGAAACAGTGAATTTTCGGTAATCATTTTAACGTACATTGCGATTGTGCTTAAGCAATCACATTTAATTTAAACTCGTAATACGAGCGATAAGCCCAACGAGCACAATCACTCACGCTTTTGCACCACTCTTAATCTGGCCCATGGTTTCTAAAAGATAAAATACATACACCTGAAAATAGAAAAAAGCACAGACCGTAGTAAATAAAACCGCACTTGAAACATTTTAATGTAGTGTGGGTTTATGCTGCCACCTATTGGATATTTTATTAAATAACAAACAGCTTGCATGAAGCTGTGGTTTTTACATATTGTTAATGTAATAATAATAATACAACTGCACAATTTTACAAATAGCAAAGTGAGCATGATATCACTCACAAAGGTATAAGCTCTCCTGTGTACTGTGTACCACTCAGGGGTTCAGCTCATTGTTGTCTTCGACTCAGCTCCAAGCATTATAAAAAATGATATTTATCTGGTATACTAATAAGATATTTACTATTGGGAACACTACTGAGGTATATACTTCAAGCTAAATGTATTTTTTGATGCAGTTATATTTACTCTATATTGTAGTTTGTATAGTTAATTATAATAATAGCTGAATTACTCTATTATGGGAGTTATTAAAGAGTGCAAACCTTGAGATATATATGTCCCCTTTTCCTTTTGTAACTGCATTTTATTTTGCTTAGTGTATAAAACTTTGAGAAGGCAAGTATACCCTGTACAGAAGTCACTTCAAGGGCACTTGAGCTCTTAAAGGGACACTAAACACCAAATAAATGTCAGATGCATTCAAAGAAAAGATTAGTCTGAGAATAATATAAAAATGTATTTTTTTAAAGTTTTATTCGCTGTTTTTAAATATTGACAAAATAAGTGTAAAGTGTTAATGTCTATAAAACAATGGGAGCTTCCATGTTACCTTCTCTGATGTGGCTAATTAGGGACAGTTATAGAGTAAACTCCCAGTTAACCGGCACCCATTGGGATTGGTAGATTCCGGATAAGTGTAGTTTCTGGTTACTTGAGAGTTGCTATTAAAAATAGGCCTAACTAGGTTCTATATCCCATACTATACTACAAACGCTGTATTTACTTGATATTAATATTTAAATACAGTAAATAAAAGCAAATGATTAATTAATATTAATGCCGCCTCCATTCAGTCCCAGGCACCTAGTGGCAGGGTGATGTCTAATTCTCAGACTGCCTTGTGCTCACAACTTTCAAGAGCAGTTATGTAGGGTCTGGTGGGATGAGAAGGACTTGCTTTCACCTTCAAGAGCCCACTATAGAGAAAGGAAGATGCAGAGAAAATGTAGTGTTAATTTTAATGTACAGTATGTTCAATTTTGTTTTTTTCTGGTTGCTTGAGAGTGCCGGTTGCTTGAGTTCCAGTTAAAGGGACAGTATACACTCATTTTCATATAACTGCATGTAATAGACACTACTATAAAGAATAAGATGCACAGATACTGATATAAAAATCCAGTATAAAACTGTTTAAAAACTTACTTAGAAGCTCCCACTTTAGCTCTGTTGAAAAGGTAGCTGGAAAGCCCACTGCAAGTGGCAAATAAGACACTCCCCCCCCCCTTTCTTTTGCTTATGAAAAAAAACCTTTACACAAACAGGAGCAAGCTGGAGAAGGCATCTGACGATATTCTCATAAAACTTTGGGGCTTGGCTAGGAGTCTGAAAATTAGAGCATTGTTTTTTAAAAATAAGCACAACTATACATTTTTTACAAAACAAAACTTTATGGGCTATATAAATAGATCATCTACAAAACATTTATGCAAAGAAAAAATGAGTGTATAATGTCCCTTTAACTGAGAGTTTACTGTAAATAGATCACTAGGCTGTGCTGCCAATAGCTGTGTGGAATATAACAGTGTTCTGCACTTGCTTTTCTAACAGTAACTGAAAAGATCAGAATTTCAGAATGGAATTACAGGAAAATGGAGAAAATACATAATAAAAGCATATAGCAGAGTTTTTTTATACATACAATTTATCATTTTATATTACCATATCAAAGTGTTTAATGTCCCTTTAAGGCTAGCTAGTGTACCCTGTACAGAAGCTATTTCCAGGGCTCTTAACCTCTTAAGCATAGCTAGCGTCATCTTTACAGCAGCCACAACCAGTGACGTTAAGCTCTTAAGGATAGCTAGTGTACCCTGGCATGTCATTTTAATCCCTTGGCGACCGAGGACGTGTCAGGCACATCCTAAAAAGTGTGTCAGTTAATGGCCCTCCTCTTTAAAAAAAAAAAAAAAAAGAACAAAACAAAAAAGAAAACATATTTCTCTTTATTTTTTTATTTTAATGTATATTTTCCTTTTTCTGTTTTTTAAATCTTTAGAACAAATCCATTGCAAAAGCCATACTAGAAAACAGCATAATAAAAAATGGAACTGTCCTAATTTTGTAGCCAAGACACAAACACACATACATACACACAAGCACACATATACACACACACACAGACACATATAAATATCTATATATACACACGTACACCCACAGTCATACATACATACTTGCACAAGCACACACACTCACACATACACACATACGCACACACGCACTTACTCATATATACGTATATACACACACTCAAGCACACACAGACACACATGCATACCTACGTACACACACAGTCACACAAGCACAGAACAAACACATATACATACACAAGTATACCTGACATCCTAAAATTATGTGGATTTCATAACACATGCAAGCAGGTATGCAAAAAACAAAATGGCATAAAAATAGACATAAGCGTAGTAATATAAATAGTGGGAAATAATGAACATAACTTTTTTATAAATGTATCCTTGCATTGTAAATAACAATATACTTTAAAAATAAAAAAAGGTTTGCATGAGCTTTATCTATGCTGGCGAGTTTTGGATAATGGGGCTCTTAGACTCATAAAGTCTGGGTCCTCATATCACTTTCTGGCCTTCTATGCCTACTCTGTGTTTTAATTTGTAAATGCTATCTATAAATCAATATTACTTTTACCTCAGACCTGGGTAAGACAGGGAACTCTTGAAAGCTTTTCTCTTATCATGCATTATTACTACTTACTGCTATAGTAGATGTTGGCATCTTTAACATAAAGTAATAATGTTTTATATCTTTATAGAAAGTTATTTATATTTAGTACCAACAATTATCAGTTGCCCATTATAGAATAAAATTAAAGACCTGTTATATTAGCTCTACATAAGCATTAATGACATTATTGAAAGAAGTAAAATCCTTTTGTAAGTAAATAAAAGCGACATACCGGTATAACTTTATTGGATAAAACTGAAAGCTTTCAGGACACTGAGGTCCCTTCCTTAGGCATTCTAATAAGGCCTGACAAGGGACTTCGGTGTCCTGAAAGCTTTCAGTTGTATCCCCTATTAGCTATTAAAGTGTCACCTGTTTGTCGCGCTTATGTCTATCTTCTACCCCCACAAACAAAACAATTTAGTCACACTCTAAGCCCCCCCCGTCTACCTATTAAACCCATATAGCCCGTGCGTGGCAAGCAGATTTTCTCCCTCCCAGCCAGAGCACAACATGACACAGTGACACAGTGTCACGGCCCCCCCGCGACCAATGCCCCCCCCCCTTAGCCTGAGCTCACCGTGACTGCCACTAGGATGTCTCTCTTGTCTCTCCACATCTTATCCGGTCTTACTCACTGAGTCACTTCTGCCGCCACGCTCGCAGACTCAACGACTTCTACTGACTAGGCTGCACGTGCAGTCACGAGAAGATTGAGATACACGTGCAGCCAATAAGTCAGGAGGGAGGAGGCAGACTCTCTAGCCTATGCACGGCAGGCCAAAATGGAAAGTTCCGGGGCAGCCGGCGGCAGGTCACACAAGCATCAAATAAAGAAGACAGTTTGTGTGACTGTGCAATTGTGCTGCAGTGTCTGCCTTGGAAATTGCAATCAAGTTTTATTTGGTTGGAAACAAAAAAATTTAAAAAATAAAAATATATATAACCTGAAGTCTTGGGCCCCCCTGTAAGAGGGACCTGCTGGGTCCAGTCGCAATGGCATCCTTCGCATCACCGCTAGTTACACCCCTGGTTTGAAGCGATCGTGATCGCTTCCAGCTGCTTTCAGGTTATTAATTGCAGTGATGCCTCGATATTGAGGCATCCTGCAATAACCTTTTCTAAGCATCCAATGCAGAGAGAGCGATGGTGCCGATCGTTGGTGGGTGCGAGCTATTGCAGGGAGGCGGGTGGGGGCGGCCCATCACTGGAGAAGTTCCGGCCAGTGGGGGATCTGACTTGCGGGAGCACGCGGGGGGATGGGGCCTTGCGCAAGCGTGTGACCACTAAACAACAAGTGGGTGGTGGTAATAATGTTGGGAAAGGGGTCTGGGAGGGGGAGGGAGGTAAAGTATTGAGGGGGGCAGCTATACTACAGAAAAAGTGGGATTTATAAAAAAAAAGAGGCCAATTTTATTGCAAAGTGGTTACTGGCAGACAGCTGCCAGTACCCAAGATGGCAGCAAATAGTTAGAGGGGGGAGAGTTATAGAGCTATTTGGGAGGGCTCAGGGAGGTTGGGTGGTAAGGGGGGAATCCTACACTGCAGTAAATATATAATTTTTTAATTTAAAAAACAAAACAAAAAAAACAACTTTTATTTTTATACTGGCAGACTTTCTGCCAGTACTAAAGATTGCGGTGACAATTGTGAGGTGGGGGAGGGAAGAGAGCTGTTTGAGAGGGGTCAGGGAGGGATCAGGGGGTGGAGTGTGTCAGATGGGAGGCTGATCTGTGCACTAAAGCTAAAATTAACCTTTCAAGCTCCCTACAAGCTACCTAATTAACCCCTTCACTGCTGGGCCTAATACAAGTGTGGTGCACAGTGGCATTTAGCGACCTTCTAATTACCAAAAAGCAATGCCAAAGCCATATATGTCTGCTATTTCTGAACAAAGGGGATCCCAGAGAAGCATTTACAACCATTTGTGCCATAATTGCACAAGCTGTTTGTAAATAATTTCAGTGAGAAACCTAAAGTTTGTGAAAAAGGGAATTATTTTTTTTATTTGATCGCATTTGGTGGTGAAATGGTGGCATGAAATATACCAAAATGGGCCTAGATCAATACTTTGGGTTATCTACTACACTACACTAAAGCTAAAAATAACCCTGCAAGCTACCCCATTCACTGCTGGGCATAATACAAGTGTGGTGCGCAGAGGCATTTAGCGGCCTTCTAATTGCCAAAACGTAATGCCAAAGCCATAAGTGTCTGCTATTTCTTAACAAAGGGGTTTCGAGAGAAGCATTTACAACCATTTGTGCCATAATTGCACAGGCTGTTTGTAAATAATTTTAGTGAGAACCCTAAAGTTTGTGAAAGTTTGTGAAAAAGTTAACAATTTTTTTTAATTTGATCGCATTTGGCGGTGAAATGGTGGCATGAAATATACCAAAATGGTCCTAGATCAATACTTTGGGTTGTCTACTAAAAAAACATATATACATGTGAAGGGTTATTCAGGGATTCCTGACAAATATCAGTGTTACAATGTAACTATTGCTAATTTTGAAAAAAAAAATGGTTTGGAAATAGCAAAGTGCTACTTGTACTTATTGCCCTATATCTTGCAAAAAAAGAAAATAACATGTAAACATTGGGTATTTCTAAACTCAGGACAAAATTTAGAAACTTTTTAGCATAAGTGTTTTTTGGTGGCTGTAGATGTGTAACAGATATTGGGGGTCAAAGTTAGAAAAAGTGTGTTTTATTTCAATTTTTTTATCATATTTTATAATTTTATTTATAGTAAATTATAAGATATGATAAAAATAATGATATCTTTAGAAAGTACATTTAATAACGAGAAAAACGGTATATAATATGTGTGGGTACAGTAAAACAAAATTTATGCTTACCTGATAAATTTATTTCTCTTGTGGTGTATCCAGTCCACGGATCATCCATTACTTGTGGGATATTCTCCTTCCCAACAGGAAGCTGCAAGAGGATCACCCACAGCAGAGCTCTCTATATAGCTCCTCCTCCAACTGCCACTACCAGTCATTCGACCGAAGACAAGCAAGAGAAAGGAGAAACCATAGGGTGCAGTGGTGACTGTAGTTTAAAAATAAAACACACCTGCCTTAAAATGACACACCTGCCTTAAAATAAATTTATCAGGTAAGCATACATTTTGTTTTCTCTTGTAAGGTGTATCCAGTCCACGGATCATCCATTACTTGTGGGATACCAATACCAAAGCTATAGGACACGGATGAAGGGAGGGACAAGGCAGGTGCTTTAACGGAAGGCACCACTGCCTGCAAAACCTTTCTCCCAAAATTAGCCTCCGAAGAAGCAAAAGTATCAAATTTATAGAATTTTGAAAAAGTATGAAGCGAAGACCAAGTCGCCGCCTTACAAATCTGTTCAACAGAAGCCTCATTCTTAAAAGCCCATGTGGAAGCTACCGCTCTAGTAGAATGAGCTGTAATCCTTTCAGGAGGCTACTGGCCAGCAGTCTCATAAGCTAAGCGTATTATACTCCTTAGCCAAAAAGAAAGAGAAGTTGCCGAAGCCTTTTGGCCTCTCCTCTGTCCAGAGTAGACAACAAACAATGCAGATGTTTGACGAAAATCTTTAGTAGCTTGTAAATAAAGCTTTAAAGCACGAACCACGTCAAGATTGTGTAAAAGACATTCCTTCTTTGAAGAAGGATTAGGACACAGTGACGGTACAACAATCTCCTGAATGATATTTTTATTAGATACCACCTTAGGTAGAAAACCAGGTTTGGTACGTAACACTACCTTATCGGAATGAAAAATGAGATAAGGAGAATCACATTGTAAAGCAGATAACTCCGAAACTCTTCGAGCCGAGGAGATAGCTACTAAAAATGATATGATATGACTTTCACTGATATCTGTTGTGTTACTGATTTACAGGAACTCTTAGATGAGAATGCTGTGGAAACTGAGGGTCAGATAGCAGAAGGTAATATTAACTTGAGTAAATTCAAGAAAAAAAGTGAGTTTTACCCTGTAAATTCTAGATCTAGTGCCGTGGAGATTTTCCAAAAGGTGGTTGAGGACAAACTAAGGATACTGAATAGTACACCTAAATATAGCAAAATGAATTTGTCCTTTAAGGAAAGAGCTGCCTTAGATAAATTGAATCAAATGATACCATTACCATAAGACCCTCTGATAAGGGGGGTAATGTAGTGGTCCTAGATAGGGTCAATTACATAAAGGAAGCTAATAGCCAGTTACAGGATAGGGATGTGTATATTAAGTTAAAGGATAACCCTACATCTAATTTTAAGAAAGAATTGGTTGGTCTAGTTTCATATGCTAGATACAACAATATTATAACTGAGGCCACTAAAGATATGTTGGTTCCTGAACATCCAGTTACTCCTATATACCATTATCTTCCTAAGATACATAAGGACATTGTTAACCCCCCTGGGCGTCCTATTATAGCCGGCATTAGCTCTTTGAATGAACCCCTTTCAGATTTGGTTGATAGCTTTCTACAACCTATTGTGAAGTCACTTCCTAGTTTTATACAGGATACCACCTCTTTACTTTTAAAATTGGAAAAAGTGGAATGGAAATCTAATTATAGATTTCTAGTGTTGGATGTGGCTTCCTTATATACTTCGATCACGCACGTTAAGGGTCTACAGGCAATAGACTACTTTCTAAATAATAAGAGTAACTTCAATCCAGCGACTAAACAGTTTTTGTTAAATTCCATTGAATATCTTTTGTCTCACAATTTCTTTATGTTCGATGGGGGTTTCTATTTCCAGAGACGTGGAACTGCTATGGGGGCTAAATTTGCCCCCTGCTACGCCAATCTCTTTATGGGATGGTGGGAGCTTTTCCACGTCTTTGGGGATAGAAACCCCTATCTGCATAATATTATGTTTTTTGCCAGATACATAGACAATCTTATATTTATCTTGGATTGTGCAGATAGCGCAGTGGAAGAATTTTGTACTTACCTTAATGATAATGACCATCAGATTGATGGGTGAACAAAGTTCAGACAAAATTAACTTTCTGGACATAACCATTATTGGCAATGCAGATACAGGGGCCATAGAAACTGACCTGTATAGAAAGGTAACGGCGGGTAATACTATTCTTGACTTTAATTCTTGTCACCCAAGACATACTCTATTAGGAATTCCTAAAGGTCAATATATTCGGGCCAAAAGAAACTGTAAAAAATGAAAGTAATTACAAAAGGCAAGCAGACATTATAACTCAGAGATTAAAAGAGAGAGGATATAATGAGACTACACTAAGTAAGGCTCGAAAAGAGGTAGACATTATACCTAGGGACAAATTGTTGCATTATAAAAATAAAGACAAGAATAAAGACCATCTGACAATTGACAAACCAAAATTTATCACGACTTACAGTCTTGAATACAATAAGATCTGTGAAATAATTAAGGAATCGTTACCAATTTTGCACACTGACCCAATCCTTAAAGGGATAGTCAGTGAAGGCTGCCACTTTATTTCCAAAAAAGGAAAAACCTTAGGTAATTACGTATCCCCCTCTGATCTGCCAAGAATAAAACAGGATTGTTGGCTCAAACAGAGAAAAGGTTTCTTCAAGTGTAGACACAGAATATGCAAGACTTGTGAATCTGTTAATGAAGGTGAATTTTTTACCTCTACTAACACTGGAAAAATTCATCAAATCAAGTTTTGCATAACATGTGTTACTACCCATACTATTTATCTCCTGACATGTAGGGGGTGTTCCAAACAGTACGTGGGGAGGTCTAAAAGACCCCTAAAAGATCGTTTTCTGGAACATGTGCGTTCTATAGAGGATCCTGATTCTGACACTCCCATTGCAAGACATTTCAAAACTCTTCACAATTCTGATACATCATTGTTGTCCCTGCAGGGTATTGATCATGTCCCGCGATGGAGAAGAGGTGGTAATAGACAGAATAAACTTAATTTAAGAGAGGTTTATTGGATATTCACCTTGAATACATCTATGCCCTATGGTCTGGATTTTAGAAGGGACATAGATCTTTGCATATAGGGATATTTTTATGAAAACAAATTTATGTGCTGATTGCACACTGTCATATTGTAATCTAATTTAAGTAATATATATTTGAGGTCTTGAATGAAATGAGAACTATAGGCATTTAGTGATAATTCTTACTGTTTTAGATATTTCAGCCTTTCCCTGTATTAACTTGTAACCTCCAAATGTTTATTATTATTTTTGATTTAATATATATGTCAGTTTCACTGTTTTTCGAAATCAATATTTTGTTGGTATGTATATATGTATAATTTTTACACTTATCAAGAGGGAGATAATCATTTTTAATGTTTAAATATATCTAGACATTATATATCTTTAAATTTTATCACAGCTGTAGCCTATTTAAGTGGAAGGCAGCTGCTGCTCTTTTAAGCAGTGAACAAGTACTTGGCAAGCACGAAACATGTCTGCTGCATGAGGAGCGCAGCTTTCCTCCCTTTTGATGTGTATCATTTTAATATGAGTCTTGGTCAGTTTGTGCTGTGCTTCAGCTGGACTGTACTCTGCCTTTTGGTGTTTTTATGTGCATGAAAATAAAGTTGGAACTTTTTATCCCTAACCGGCATTGGAACTATCTTTTGTACTTTGAATCCTTTCAGGAGGCTGCTGGCCAGCAGTCTCATAAGCTAAGCGTATTATACTCCTTAGCCAAAAAGAAAGAGAAGTTGCCGAAGCCTTTTGGCCTCTCTTCTGTCCAGAGTAGACAACAAACAATGCAGATGTTTGACGAAAATCTTTAGTAGCTTGTAAATAAAACTTTAAAGCACGAACCACGTCAAGATTGTGTAAAAGACGTTCCTTCTTTGAAGAAGGATTAGGACACAGTGACGGTACAACAATGTCCTGAATGATATTTTTATTAGATACCACCTTAGGTAGAAAACCAGGTTTGGTACGTAACACTACCTTATCGGAATGAAAAATGAGATAAGGAGAATCACATTGTAAAGCAGATAACTCCAAAACTCTTCGAGCCGAGGAGATAGCTACTAAAAACAAAACTAGATAAAACTAAAACAAGATAAGCGCTTAATATCTATGGAATGCAAAGGTTCAAACGGAACCCCTTGAAGAACCTTAAGAACTAAATTTAAACTCCAAGGCGGAGCAACAGTTTTAAACACAGGCTTAATTCTGACTAAAGCCTGACAAAACGCCTGCACGTCTGGAACCTCAGCCAGACATTTGTGCAAAAGAATAGACAGAGCAGAAATCTGTCCCTTTAAGGAACTTGCTGACAAACCCTTCTCCAATCCATCTTGGAGAAAAGATAATATTCTAGGAATCCTGACCTTACTCCATGAGTAACCCTTGGATTCACACCAATGAAGATATTTACACCATATCTTATGATAGATTTTCCTGGTGACAGGCTTTCGCGCCTGTATTAAGGTATCAATGACCGACTCGGAGAAACCACGCTTTGATAAAATCAAGCGTTCAATCTCCAAGCAGTCAGCCACAGAGAAATTAGATTTGGATGGTTGAAAGGACCCTGAAGTAGAAGGTCCTGCCTCAGAGGCAGAGTCCATGGTGGAAAGGATGATATGTCCACCAGATCTGCATACCAAGTCCTGCATGGCCACACGGGTGCTATCAAAATCACAGATGCTCTCTCCTGCTTGACCTTGGCAATCAGACGAGGGAGCAGAGGAAACGGTGGAAACACATAAGCCAGGTTGAAGAACCAAGGCGCTGCTAGAGCATCTATCAGCGCTGCCTTGGGATCCCTGGACCTGGATCCGTAACAAGGAAGCTTGGCGTTCTGGCGAGACGCCATGAGATCCAGTTCTGGTTTGCCCAACGGTGAATCAACTGTGCAAACACCTCCGGATGGAGCTCCCACTCCCCCGGATGAAAAGTCTGTCGACTTAGAAAATCCGCCTCCCAGTTCTCTACTCCTGGGATATGGATAGCTGATAGGTGGCAAGAGTGAATCTCTGCCCAACGAATTATCTTTGAAACCTCCAACATCGCTAGGGAACTCCTTGTTCCCCCTTGATGGTTGATGTAAGCTACAGTCCTGATGTTGTCCGACTGAAATCTGATGAATCTCACTGCCGCTAGCTGAGGCCAAGCCTGAAGAGCATTGAATATCGCTCTTAGTTCCAGAATGTTTATCGGAAGGAGAGCCTCCTCCTGAGTCCATGACCCCTGAGCCTTCAGAGATTTCCAGACTGCCCCCAGCCCAGAAGGCTGGCATCTGTTGTTACTATTGTCCAATCTGGCCTGCGGAAGGTCATACCTTTGGACAGATGGACTCGAGATAGCCACCAGAGAAGAGATTTCCTGGTCTCTTGATCCAGATTTAGTAGAGGGGACAAATCTGTGTAATCCCAATTCCACTAACTGAGCATGCAGAGTTGCAGTGGTCTGAGATGTAGGCGGGCAAACGGCACTATGTCCATTGCCGCTACCATTAAGCCGATTACTTCCATACACTGAGCCACCGAAGGGCGAGAAGTAGAATAAAGAAAACGGCAGGAATTTAGAAGTTTTGACAACCTGGCCTCTGTCAGGTAAATCCTCATTTCTACAGAATCTATCAGAGTTCCCAGGAAGGAAACTCTTGTGAGAGGGGATAGAGAACTCTTCTTTTCGTTCACTTTGCACCCATGAGACCTCAGGAATGCAAGAACAATGTCCGTATGGGACTTGGCAATTTGGAAATTCGACACCTGTATCAGAATGTCGTCTAAGTAAGGGGCTACTGCTATGCCCCGTGGCCTTAGGACTCCCAGAAGTGACCCCAGAACCTTCGTAAAGATTCTTGGTGCCATAGCTAACCCAAAGGGAAGAGCCACAAACTGGTAATACCTGTCTAGGAAGGCGAACCTGAGAAACCGATGATGATCTTTGTGTATCGGAATGTGAAGATAAGCATCCTTTAAGTCCACGGTAGTCATGTATTGACCCTCCTGGATCATAGGTAGGATGGTTCGAATAGTCTCCATCTTGAAAGATGGGACCCTGAGAAATTTGTTTAGGATCATGAGATCTAAGATTGGTCTGAAGGTTCCCTCTTTCTTGGGAACCACAAATAGATTTGAATAGAATCCTTGCCCCTGTTCCTCCTTTGGACCTGGGTGGATCACTCCCATAACTAGGAGGTCTTGAACACTATGTAAGAATGCCTCTCTCTTTATCTGGTCTGCAGATAATTGTGAAAGGTGAAATCTTCCTTTTTGGGGAAGAAGCTTTGAAGTCCAGAAGATATCCCTGGGACACAATTTCCAACGCCCAGGGATCCTGGACGTCTCTTGCCCAAGCCTGGGCGAAGAGAGAAAGTCTGCCCCCTACTAGATCCGTTACCGGATCGGGGGCCAATCTTTCATGCTGTTTTAGAGGCAGCAGCAGGCTTCTTGGCCTGTTTACCTTTGTTCCAAGCCTGGTTAGGTCTTCAGACCGGCTTGGACTGGGCAAAATTTCCCTCTTGTTTTGTATTAGAGGAAGATGATGCTGCGCTCGTCTTAAAGTTTCGAAAGGCACGAAAATTAGTTTGTTTGGTCCTTAATTTGTTAGACCTATCCTGAGGAAGGGCATGACCTTTTCCTCCAGTAATATCAGAAATGATCTCCTTCAGTCCAGGCCCGAAAAGGGTCTGCCCCTTGAAGGGAATATTGAGAAGCTTAGACTTTGAAGTAACGTCAGCTGACCAGGATTTAAGCCATAGCGCCCTACGCACCTGAATAGCAAAACCTGAGTTCTTAGTCATTAGTTTAGTTAAATGAACAACGGCATCAGAAACAAATGAATTGGCTAGCTTAAGCGCTTTAAGCTTGTCAAGTATATCATCCAATGGAGTTTTTACCTGTAAGGCCTCTTCCAGAGACTCAAACCAGAAGGCCGCAGCAGCAGTGACTGGGGCAATGCATGCAAGAGGCTGGAGAATAACACCTTGTTGAATAAACATTTTCTTAAGGTAACCCTCTAACTTTTTATCCATTGGATCTAGGAAAGCACAACTGTCCTCGACGGGTATAGTTGTACGCTTAGCTAGGGTAGAAACTGCTCCCTCCACCTTAGGGACCGTTTGCCATAAGTCCCGTGTAGCGGCATCTATTGGAAACATTTTCTTAAAAATAGGAGGGGGAGAGAACGGTACACCTGGTCTATCCCATTCCTTAGTAATAATTTCTGAAAACCTTTTAGTATTGGAAAAACATCAGTGTAAACAGGCACTGCATAGTATTTATCCAAACTATACAATTTCTCTGGCACTATAATGGTGTCACAGACATCCAGAGTAGCTAAAACGTCCCTGAGCAACACGCGGAGGTGTTCAAGCTTAAATTTAAATGTTGACATATCAGAATCAGGTTGAAGCATCTTCCCTGAGTCAGAAAAATCACCCACAGAAAGAAGCTCTCCTGCCTCAGCTTCTGCATATTGTGAGGGATTATCAGACATAGCTACTAAAGCGTCAGAGTGCTCTGTATTTTTTCTAGCCCCAGAGCTGTCTCCCTTTCCTTGTAACCCTGGTAGTTTGGACAATACTGCTGTAAGGGTATGATCCATAACTGCCGCCATGTCTTGTAAAGTAAACGTCATGGGCGCGCTAGCTGTTACTTGGCGCCTCTTGAGCGGGAGTCCCTTGAGCGGGAGTCCCTTGAGCGGGAGTCAAAGGTTCTGATACGTGGGGCGAGTTAGTCGGCATAACTTCCCCCTTGTCAGTTTCCTCTGGTGATAAATCTTTTAAAGACAGAATATGATCTTTATAACTTAAAGTGAAATCAGTACATTTGGTACACATTCTAAGAGGAGTTTCCTCTATGTCAGACATGTTTAAACAGACTAGCAATGAGACCAGCAAGCTTGGAAAACACTTTGATAAATGTAAACAAGCAAAAAATAAAAACGGTACTGTGCCTTTAAGAGAAACAAATTTTGTCAGAAATTGAAAAACAGTGATAAAAAGCAGTAAATCTTACAAAATTTTTACAGTGTGTATAATAGACTAACAGAGCATTGCACCCACTTGCAAATGGATGATTAACCCCTTAGTTTCAAAACCGGATCAAAAAAACGATATAAACATTTTTCAACAGTCACAACAAACTGCCACAGCTCTGCTGTGGCCCTACCTGCCCATATAACGACTTTGAAAGGCACAAAAACCCTTTAGAGAGGTCTTAAGTGTTCAGGGGACTCCTTCAGGGAAACTGGATGTCTCAAGCTGCAAAATCTAATGCGCATTTAGGCGTAAAAATAGGCCCCTCCCAACCTGTATTCACAGTGAGAGGGCCTAACAAAACTATCCCTAGGCAAAATCTAGCCAGCCATGTGGAAAAAACTGGGCCCCAATAAAGTTTTATCACCAATATGTATAAAAAAACGTTTAAACACTTCCAGCAAACGTTTTATTTTACAGTAATGTGAGAAAGTAATAAGAATATTACCTTTTACAGCAAACATGATACTAGTCATTATTAAATCACTGTAATCAGGCTTACCTTAAATAAATCCGGTATTAACAGCATTTTCTAGCATATTCATTTCTCTAGAAAAAATTAAACTGCACATACCTCATAGCAGGAGACCCTGCATGCCATTCCCCCAGTTGAAGTTACCTCTCTCTTCAGTTATGTGTGAGAACAGCAATGGATCTTTTAGTTACAACCTGCTAAGATCATCAAAGACCACAGGCAGACTCTTCTTCTACTTTCTGCCTGAGGCTAAAATAGTATAACTCCGGTACCATTTGAAAATAACAAACTTTTGATTGAAGATAAACTAAATAAAAACACCACATCTCTCTAGCTACTTCCTTTCTTGTCGAGAGCTGCAAGAGAATGACTAGTAGTGGCAGTTGGAGGAGGAGCTATATAGACAGCTCTGCTGTGGGTGATCCTCTTGCAGCTTCCTGTTGGGAAGGAGAATATCCCACAAGTAATGGATGATCCGTGGACTGGATACACCTTACAAGAGAAATTAGTAAGAGGAAAATTACAGCTAAACACAAAAACTGCATAAATGTAAAAATAGCCCTGGTCCCTAACGGTAAGAAAAATTGAAAAATGGTCTGGTCACTAAGGGGTTAAACAACTTTCCAATTAACTTTTATCATCAAATTTGCTTTGTTTTCTTAGTATTCTTTGCTGAAAGCTAAACCTAGGTAGGTTCATATGTTAATGTCTAAGCCCTTGAAGGATGCCTCTTATCTCAGTGCATTTTGACAGTTTTTCACAGCTAAATATTGCTAGCTCATGTGTGCCTTATAGATAACATTGTGCTCATGCCCATGGAGTTATTTATGAGCCAGCACTAAAAAATGGGGAATGGGTAATAAAAGGATTATCTATCTTTTTAAACAATAAAAATTCTGGAGTAGACTGTCCCTTTTCCTGTGGGAACTTACAATCTAGAAGGGTAGGGGGGTGAGAAACAGGAGGTGGGGACTGCAAAGGTGAGAATGATGTTAGATGAGGGCAACTATTAGGCAATTGGAATTAAGTTGTTACTGAGTAAGTCGATAGGCTTCCCTGAACAAAAAGGTCTTTATGGAGCGTTTATAGGAGGACAGACTATGGGAAAGTCAGACAGTGCGAGGAAGTCCATATACTGTACAGCAGCCACTTCCATGGCCATTAAGCTCTGAAGGATAGCTAGCATACCCTGTACAGCAGCCACTTCCATGGCCGTTAGCTCGTAAGGATAGCTAGTATACCCTGTAGAACAGCCATTTCCATGGCCGTTAGCTCGTAAGGATAGCTAGCATACCCTGTAGAGCAGCCACTTCCATGGTCCTTAGCTTGTAAGGATAGCTAGCATACCCTGTACAGCAGCCACTTCCATGGCCGTTAGCTCGTAAGGATAGCTAGCATACCCTGTAGAGCAGCCACTTCCATGGCTGTTAGCTTGTAAGGATAGCTAGCATTCCCTGTACAGCAGCCACTTCCATGGTCCTTAGCTTATAAGGATAGCTAGCATACCCTGTAGAGCAGCCACTTCCATGGTCGTTAACTTGTAAGGATAGCTAGCATACCCTGTACAGCAGCCACTTCCATGGTCGTTAACTTGTAAGGATAGCTAGCATACCCTGTACAGCAGCCACTTCCATGGTCGTTAACTTGTAAGGATAGCTAGCATACCCTGTAGAGCAGCCACTTCCATGGTCGTTAACTTGTAAGGATAGCTAGCATACCCTGTACAGCAGCCACTTCCATGGTCGTTAACTTGTAAGGATAGCTAGCATACCCTGTACAGCAGCCACTTCCATAGTTGTTAACTTGTAAGGATAGCTAGCATACCCTGTACAGCAGCCACTTCCATGGCCGTTAGCTCGTAAGGATAGCTAGCATACCCTGTACAGCAGCCACTTCCATGGCCGTTAGCTTGTAAGGATAGCTAGCATACCCTGTAGAGCAGCCACTTCCATGGTCGTTAGCTTGTAAGGATAGCTAGCATACCCTGTACAGCAGCCACTTCCATGGCCGTTAGCTCGTAAGGATAGCTAGCATACCCTGTAGAGCAGCCACTTCCATGGACGTTAGCTTAAAAGAATAGCTAGCATTCCCTGTACAGCAGCCACTTCCATGGCCGTTAGCTCGTAAGGATAGCTAGCATACCCTGTACAGCAGCCACTTCCAGGGCACTTAAAGGGACAGTCTAGTCAAAATTAATTTATCATAATACAGATAATACATGCAATTGTAAACAACTTTCCAATTAACATTTACCATCAAATTTGTTTTGTTCTCTTAGTATTTTTGTGTGAAAGCTAAACCTATGTAGGTTCATATGCTAATTTCTAAGCCCTTGAAGGCCATCTCTTATCTTGGCGCATTTTGACAGCTTTTTACAGCTAGACAGCGCTAGTTCATGTGTGCCATATAGATAACATTATTATTAATATTAACAATATTTATGAGTCTGCACTGATTGACTAAAATGCAAGTCAGTCAAAAGAACTGAAATAAGGGGGCAGTCTGCAGAAGCTTAAAAAAAAGGTAATTACAGTGGTAAACAGTGTATTAATATAACCATGTTTTCTGTGCAAAACTGGGGAATGGGTAATAAAGGGATTATCTATCTTTTTAAACAATAAAAATTCTCAAGTAGACTGTCCCTTTAAACTCTTAAGGATAGCTAGCATACCCTGTAAATCAGCCACTTCCAGGACAGTAAAGTCATAATTAGAAATTCATTATTTAGACAGAGCATATAATTTTAAACAACTTTCCAATTTACTTCTATTATTTAATTTGCTTTCTTTTCTTTTTGTCCTTTGCTGAAAGGTTTATCTAAGTAAGCTCAGGAGCAGCAAAGAACCTACGGCTAGATTACGAGTTTTGCGTTATGAGTCTAACGCTGCTTTTTCACTACCGATGGTATTACGAGCCTTGTAGGTACAGCTGTACCGCACACATTTTTGGCCGTCATGCAACGGAACTACCGCACCTTTCAAAAAGTCCTTTTTCTGGGACTTCCATAGCGCCGGTATTACAAGTTTGCCTGTCTGGCTAAAAAGTGAGCGGTACAGCCTATAACAACAAGATCTGTACCGTCATCTGAAAATCAGTAGTTATGGGTTTTACGTTACAAAGCTGTACCATAAAACTCATAACTAAAGTGTTACAAAGCACACTAACACCCATAAACTACCTATTAACCCTTAAACCAAGGCCCTCCCGCAAATACTAAAATAAAAATATTAACCCCTAATCTGCCGCTCCGGACATCGCCGCCACTATAATAAACATATTAACCCCTAAACCGCCACACTCCCGCATCGTAAAGACTAGTTAAATATTATTAACCCCTAATCTGCTGCCCCCAATGTCGTCACCACCTACATACACTTATTAACCCCTAATCTTCTGTCCCTAACATCGCTACAACCTACATTACTGTTATTAACTCCTAATCTGCTTCCCCCAAAATTGCCGACAGCTAACTACACTTATTAACCCCTAATCTGCTGCCCCCAATGTCGCCGCCACTATACTAAAGTTATTAACCCCTAAACCTAACCCTAAGTCTAACCCTAACCCTAACGTAACCCTAACCATAACACCCACTAACTTTAACATAATTAAAATAATTCCAAATAAAAATTACAATTAACAACTAAATTATTCCTATTTGAACTAAATACATACTTACCTGTAAAATAAAACCTTAGCTATCTACAATATAACTAATAGTTACATTGTAGCTATCTTAGGTTTTATTTTTATTTCACAGGTAAGTTTGTATTTATTTTAACTAGGTTGATTAGTTAGTAAATAGTTATTAACACCTAACATTACACTAAAATTAAATAAATTAAATAAAAAAAACAATTATCTAAATTACAAAAAATAATAAACACTAAATTACACAAAATAAAAAAGAAATGATCAAATATTTAAACTAATTACACCTAATCTAATAGCCCTATCGAAATAAAAAAGCCCCCACAAAATAAAAAAAAACCCTAGCCTACAGTAAACTGCCAATGACCCTTAAAAGGGCCTTTTGCAGGGCATTGCCCCAAAGAAATCAGCTCTTTTACCTGTAAAAAAAAAATACAAACACCCCCCAACAGTAAAACCCACTACCCACACAACTAACCCCCCCAAATAAAAACCTACCTAAAAAACCTAAGTTCCACTTTGCCCTGAAAATGGCATATGGATGGGCATTGCCCTTAAAAGGGCATTTAGCTCTATTGCGGCCCAAAGTCCCTAACCTAAAAATAAAACCCACCCAATAAACCCTTAAAAAAACCTTACACTAACCCCCGAAGCGAGCCAGCCATAACGCAAAACTGATTGCTAGTTTCTAGCTACTGATTGGTGGCTGCATATATATATACTGATTGTCATTGGCTCACCCATGTGTTCAGTTAATAACTACCTAGCTAAAATAAATACAAATTGACCTGTAAAATAAAACCTAACCTGAGTTACACTAACACCTAACCTTACACTACAATTAAATGAATTCCCTACATTAAATACAATTAAATAAATTAAATTAAATTAGCTAAGTCTCACAAAACCCCCCCACTAAATTACAGAAAATAAAAAAACAAATTACAAGATATTTAAACTAATTACACCTAATCTAATAGCCCTATCAAAATAAAAAAGCCCCCCCCCCCTAAATAACCCCCCCTAGCCTATACTAAACTACCAATATCCCTTAAAAGTGCCTTTTGCGGGGCATTGCCCCAAAGAAATCAGCTCTTTTACCTGTAAAAGAAAATACAAACAACTCCCCCAACAGTAAAACCCACCACCCACGCAACCAACCCCCCAAATAAAAGCCTAACTTTTAGGGGTTAATAAATTTAGAATAGTGTCGGTGATGTTAGGGGCAGCAGATTAGGGGTTAATAAGTATAATGTAGGTGGCGGCGATGTCCGGAACGGCAGATTAGGGGTTAATAAATATAATGTAGGTGTCGGCGATGTAGGGGGCAGCAGATTAGGGGTTAATAAGTGTAAGATTAGGGGTGTTTAGACTCTGGGTTCATGTTAGGTTGTTCGGTGTAATTTCTAGTAATATTACTAATATTACTATTACTAGAAACCACCCACACAACATAGTGTTGCGACCTTTGCCAAACTAGTCCTGAAAGAAGTAGATAATTTGTTAAAGAGAAATAGAAAGAGAAAATTAGTACAAGCTAATAAAAGAGAACAAGACATAATTAACAAACTAAGAAATAATACAGACATTGTTATAAAGGAGGCGGACAAGGGCGGAGCCGTTGTTCTATTAAACAAATAGAGAGACAACTTAGTGATTATATTAAAGAAATAGAGAGACAACTTAGTGACACACAAGTATATGAACCATTAATGGGAGATCCAACTATTCAAATATGTAAGGAAATAGAACATGTAACAGGACAGGCAGTGAAAGCAGGTGTGATTACAGCTAAATTTAAAGAATCTTTAATAGAAATAAATCCAGTAAGACCTGTGTTATATATAACACCTAAGATTCATAAGGATGAATACCACCCATCAGGCCGCCCTATAGTGGCAGGCGTCAATTCTGTATTTTCAAAAATTTCAATATTTCTGGATAAAGTATTACAACCATACCTACCCAACACATCTTCATATATAAAGGACACTAATGATTTTTTGAATAAATTGAGAGATATAGGACATATTGGAGATAAGTGTATTTTATACACATTAGATGTAAATAGTCTCTATACTTCTATTAAGCATACTAGTGGAATTTCGACAGTAACCAACACATTAAATGGATAATAAATACAATGAAGGAGAGATTCAATTCTTGATAGATTTATTATCACTTATTCTATATCAGAATTATTTCCTTTTCCAAGATAATTTTTTTTGCAAAAGCAAGGAACTGCAATGGGCTCCAATGTCGCCCCAACCTATGCCAATATATTTATGTCACATATTGAAGAAAGATTTATATATCCACATAAATTATTTTTACAACATGGCACCGCCTGGTGGAGATTTATAGACGACATATTTGGCGTATGGTTGGGCGATGTTGGTAGCCTATTGACATTTGTGCAACATCTTAATTCCTCAGTTATAGGATTGAAATTTATTCTAAACATGAATGAAGTGGGAGTTCAATTTTTGGGTACTTTTGTTTATGTGGAAAATGTTTTTTTAAAAACCGATTTGTATACTAAACCCACTGATAAAAATAAAGTATTACAATTTAACAGTTTTCACCCAGAAAATACTCTTAAAGCAATACCTAGAAGTCAGTTCTTAAGAGTCAAAAGAATTGTTACAGATAAAGAGAAGTGTAATTTGAGATTAAATGAAATGGCAGATAGGTTATCCAGAGAAATTGATCAGAGAACAATTAGAACTTACCAATAAAACAGATCTCAAGAAAAATATTAAAAAAAGAGGACAGAATGATATTTGTAACGCAATATAATACCTTAGGACCCAAAATATCACGCATTATCAATAAATATTGGCACATACTAAAAGATTGTAATCCTCAGGTTGAGAACTTTAAAAATATTCCAATGACAGCCTACAAGAAAATTAAAAAGTTAAGAGATCTTTTGGTACGTGCTGATATAGGTAGTGCAAAGAAGACACTACAGACTAGAATAGGACCCAATAACACTGGTTGCTACCCATGTCTACATTGTAGTCATTGCAGTTCTATAATTAAAGGGGAAAAAAAAATTCACTAAATATCCTATTAAGAAATATTTAAAGGGACACTGTACCCAAAAATTTTCTTTCGTGATTCAGATTGAGCATGACATTTTAAGCAACTTTCTAATTTACTCCTATCATCAAATTTTCTTCATTCTCTTGGTATCCTTATTTGAAATGCAAGAATATAAGTTTAGATGCCGGCCCATATTTGGTGAACAACCTGGGTTGTCCTTGCTGATTGGTGGATAAATTCATCCACCAATAAAAAAGTGCTGTCCAGAGTACTGAAACAAAAAAAAAGCTTAGATGCTTTCTTTTTCAAATAATGATAGCAAGAGAACGAAGAAAAATTGATAATAGGAGTAAATTAGAAAGTTGCTTTAAATTACATGCTCTTTCTGAATTACAAAAGAAAAAATTTGGGTACAGTGTCCCTTTAACATGTAATCAAATGTCCGTGTGCCAGAATTTATATTGGAGAAATGAGTAGGGAGGTCAAGACAAGAATAACAGAGCACAAATCCAACATTAGGATGAATAACAAAGAAGCTCCTGTTTCCTGTCACTTCCTCTCTATGGGTCATAATATAAGCCAATTACGGTTTCAGGTGATAGATCAGATTGATAAAGCCAGGAGAGGAGGTGACAGGGAACTTATATTGAAAAGAAAGGAAATGTTCTGGATAAATAAGTTAAATACTTTAGAACCCAATGATCTTAACAAAGATTTTGATTGGTCACTGTTTCTTTAACGGAAATTATCTCTGTAACTTGTAACTAGTTAGCTATATCTGTTGTTGCTTGATTCAGATTTTAGTGATATGTATAGGTTGTTATTTTATTTTATGTTATTTTAATTTTAGAATGCAATTGTGAAATATACATGTGATTAACACAAAATAAGCAAGAAAAAGAATATTTGTTACTTTATCACATGTATTTTAAACATATGTAATTTTATAAAATGTCCACATGATGGCAGTGTTGAGTATACTGACAGATATTTGTCAGGTATAAAAGACACACCTGTACATAGGTAATTAGACATGACTAAGAACCAGTGAGTGGTTTGAAACGTTGTTACTTTTTTCTTTATGGACCCTGCAAAAAGAAAATAAAGGTCTTTATTAAAGATTACCTGGAGGTTGGACATCTATTTTCTTAAGAGTGTTAGGTGTAAACATAACTTTAGTTTCCCCATAGGAATCAATGGAGCTGCGTTACTGAGATTTACGCTGCTTTTTGGCAGGTGTTAGACTTTTTCTCAGCCGGCTCTCCCCATTGATGTGTATGGGGAAATCGTGCATGAGCACGTACAACCAGCTCACCGCTCACTTAAGCAGCGCTGGTATTGGAGTGCGATGTGGAGCTCAATTTTGCTCTACGCTCACTTCTTGCCGGGTTTGTAAAAAACTGTAATACCAGTGCTGCAGGTAAGTGAGCGGTGAGAAAAAACTGCACGTTAGCACCGCACAGCTCATAACGCAAGACTCATAATCTAGCCGTAAGATAGCTACAATGTAACTATTAGTTATATTGTAGCTAGCTTAGAGTTTATTTTACAGGTAAGTATTTAGTCTTAAATATGAATTATTTAGGTAATATTAGTATTTTTTATTTCGATTTATTTTAATTATATTAAAGTTTGGGGTGTTAGGGTTAGGTTAGGGTTAAACTTAGAGTTAGGTTTAGGGGTTAATATTTTTATTTAGTGTTAGTGATGTGGGAGGCCAGAGGTTTAGGAGTTAATAACTTTAGTATAGTGGTGGCGGAAACGTTGGGGGTGGCAGATTAGGGTTTAATAAGTGTAGGTAGGTGGCAGCGACATTGGGTTCGGCAGATTAGGGGTTAATAAGTGTAGGTGGGTGGCGGCAGCATTGGGGGCATCAGATTAGGGGTTAATAAGTGTAGGTAGGTGTGGGCGATGTCGGGTGCGGCAGATTAGGGGTTAATAAGTGTAATGTAGGTGTAGGCGATGTCGGGGGCAGCAGATTAGGGGTATTTCGACTCTGGGTTTATGTTAGGGTGTTAGGTTTAAACATACATTTTTTTTCCCCGTAGGAATCAATGGAGCTGCGCTACGGAGCTTTACGCTCCGTAATTTCAGGTGTTAGGCTTTTTTTTAGCCGGCTCTCCCCATTGATGTCTATGGGGAAATCGTGCACATCAAAGCAGCTAAAAACAGCGCTGGTATTTGTGTGCGGTATGGAGCTCAACGCTGCCATATTGCCCACAAACGCAGTTTTTTTGGAAAACATGTAATAGCAGCGCTATTAAAGGTGAGCGGTGGAAATAACTTGCAAGTTAGTAGCGAGCCAGCCATAATGCAAAACTCGTAATCTGGTTGCTAGTTTCTAGCTGCTGATTGGTTGCTGCATATATATACTGATTGTCATTGGCTCACCCATGTGTTCAGTTAGAAACCAGTAGTGCATTGCTGCTCCTTCAACAAATGACACCAATCTCCCCTATTTTTAAAAGCTTCAATTGCTCCCTGAAGACTCTACTATTCAGGGATGCATACAACCTACACTAACCTTCCTATCTCGACTGCTATCCCCTTAAACCCCACAGCATGCAAGCCTATGAGCCCAGTTGTTTGCAGTTCACCTACAACAGTGCAACTCTCGGCAGGACCCTCTACCCATTTGATCACTGTAATTGTTTTTTATATACCACCTATGTTCATAGCGCTGCGGAACCTGTTAACGCTCTACAAATACCTGATAGTAATAATACTAATAAAACAAATTTGACAATAGAATTAAACTGGAAAGCAGTTTAAAATTGTATGTTCTACCTAAATCATGAAAGAAAAATGTTGGGTTTCATGTCGCTTTAAGCTCTTAAGAATAGCTAGAGTACCCTGTAAAGCAGCCACTTCCAGGACCGTTAAGCTCTTAAGAATAGCTAGCGTACCCTGTAAAGCAGCCACTTCCAGGACCGTTAAGCTCTTAAGAATAGCTAGCGTACCCTGTAAAGCAGCCACTTCCAGGACCGTTAAGCTCTTAAGAATAGCTAGCGTACCCTGTAAAGCAGCCACTTCCAGGACCGTTAAGCTCTTAAGAATAGCTAGCGTACCCTGTAAAGCAGCCACTTCCAGGACCGTTAAGCTCTTAAGAATAGCTAGCGTACCCTGTAAAGCAGCCACTTCCAGGACCGTTAAGCTCTTAAGAATAGCTAGAGTACCCTGTAAAGCAGCCACTTCCAGGACCGTTAAGCTCTTAAGAATAGCTAGCGTACCCTGTAAAGCAGTCACTTCCAGGACCGTTAAGCTCTTAAGAATAGCTAGAGTACCCTGTAAAGCAGCCACTTCCAGGACCGTTAAGCTCTTAAGAATAGCTAGCGTACCCTGTAAAGCAGCCACTTCCAGGACCGTTAAGCTCTTAAGAATAGCTAGCGTACCCTGTAAAGCAGTCACTTCCAGGACCGTTAAGCTCTTAAGAATAGCTAGAGTACCCTGTAAAGCAGCCACTTCCAGAACCGTTAAGCTCTTAAGAATAGCTAGAGTACCCTGTAAAGCAGCCACTTCCAGGACTGTTAAGCTCTTAAGAATAGCTAGAGTACCCTGTAAAGCAGCCACTTCCAGGACCGTTAAGCTCTTAAGAATAGCTAGAGTACTCTGTAAAGCAGCCACTTCCAGGACTGTTAAGCTCTTAAGAATAGCTAGAGTACCCTGTAAAGCAGCCACTTCCAGGACCGTTAAGCTCTTAAGAATAGCTAGCGTACCCTGTAAAGCAGCCACTTCCAGGACTGTTAAGCTCTTAAGAATAGCTAGAGTACCCTGTAAAGCAGCCACTTCCAGGACCGTTAAGCTCTTAAGAATAGCTAGAGTACCCTGTAAAGCAGCCACTTCCAGGACTGTTAAGCTCTTATTAATAGCTAGAGTACCCTGTAAAGCAGCCACTTCCAGGACTGTTAAGCTCTTAAGAATAGCTAGCGTACCCTGTAAAGCAGCCACTTCCAGGACTGTTAAGCTCTTAAGAATAGCTAGAGTACCCTGTAAAGCAGCCACTTCCAGGACCATTAAGCTCTTAAGAATAGCTAGCGTACCAAGTAAAGCAGCCACATCCAGGACCGTTAAGCTCTTAAGAATAGCTAGAGTACCCTGTAAAGCAGCCACTTCCAGGACCGTTAAGCTCTTAAGAATAGCTAGAGTACCCTGTAAAGCAGCCACTTCCAGGACCGTTAAGCTCTTAAGAATAGCTAGAGTACCCTGTAAAGCAGCCACTTCCAGGACCGTTAAGCTCTTAAGAATAGCTAGAGTACCCTGTAAAGCAGCCACTTCCAGGACCGTTAAGCTCGTAAGAATAGCTAGAGTACCCTGTAAAGCAGCCACTTCCAGGACCGTTAAGCTCTTAAGAATAGCTAGCGTACCCTGTAAAGCAGCCACTTCCAGGACCGTTAAGCTCTTAAGAATAGCTAGAGTACCCTGTAAAGCAGCCACTTCCAGGACCGTTAAGCTCTTAAGAATAGCTAGAGTACCCTGTAAAGCAGCCACTTCCAGGACCGTTAAGCTCTTAAGAATAGCTAGCGTACCCTGTAAAGCAGCCACTTCCAGGACTGTTAAGCTCTTAAGAATAGCTAGAGTACCCTGTAAAGCAGCCACTTCCAGGACCGTTAAGCTCTTAAGAATAGCTAGAGTACCCTGTAAAGCAGCCACTTCCAGGACTGTTAAGCTCTTAAGAATAGCTAGAGTACCCTGTAAAGCAGCCACTTCCAGGACTGTTAAGCTCTTAAGAATAGCTAGCGTACCCTGTAAAGCAGCCACTTCCAGGACTGTTAAGCTCTTAAGAATAGCTAGAGTACCCTGTAAAGCAGCCACTTCCAGGACCGTTAAGCTCTTAAGAATAGCTAGCGTACCCTGTAAAGCAGCCACTTCCAGGACCGTTAAGCTCTTAAGATTAGCTAGAGTACCCTGTAAAGCAGCCACTTCCAGGACTGTTAAGCTCTTAAGAATAGCTAGAGTACCCTGTAAAGCAGCCACTTCCAGGACCGTTAAGCTCTTAAGAATAGCTAGAGTACCCTGTAAAGCAGCCACTTCCAGGACCGTTAAGCTCTTAAGAATAGCTAGAGTACCCTGTAAAGCAGCCACTTCCAGGACTGTTAAGCTCTTAAGAATAGCTAGCGTACCCTGTAAAGCAGCCACTTCCAGGACTGTTAAGCTCTTAAGAATAGCTAGAGTACCCTGTAAAGCAGCCACTTCCAGGACCGTTAAGCTCTTAAGAATAGCTAGCGTACCCTGTAAAGCAGCCACTTCCAGGACCGTTAAGATCTTAAGATTAGCTAGAGTACCCTGTAAAGCAGCCACTTCCAGGACCGTTAAGCTCTTAAGAATAGCTAGAGTACCCTGTAAAGCAGCCACTTCCAGGACTGTTAAGCTCTTAAGAATAGCTAGAGTACCCTGTAAAGCAGCCACTTCCAGGACTGTTAAGCTCTTAAGAATAGCTAGCGTACCCTGTAAAGCAGCCACTTCCAGGACTGTTAAGCTCTTAAGAATAGCTAGAGTACCCTGTAAAGCAGCCACTTCCAGGACTGTTAAGCTCTTATTAATAGCTAGAGTACCCTGTAAAGCAGCCACTTCCAGGACTGTTAAGCTCTTAAGAATAGCTAGCGTACCCTGTAAAGCAGCCACTTCCAGGACTGTTAAGCTCTTAAGAATAGCTAGAGTACCCTGTAAAGCAGCCACTTCCAGGACCGTTAAGCTCTTAAGAATAGCTAGCGTACCATGTAAAGCAGCCACTTCCAGGACCGTTAAGCTCTTAAGAATAGCTAGAGTACCCTGTAAAGCAGCCACTTCCAGGACCGTTAAGCTCTTAAGAATAGCTAGAGTACCCTGTAAAGCAGCCACTTCCAGGACCGTTAAGCTCTTAAGAATAGCTAGAGTACCCTGTAAAGCAGCCACTTCCAGGACCGTTAAGCTCTTAAGAATAGCTAGAGTACCCTGTAAAGCAGCCACTTCCAGGACCGTTAAGCTCTTAAGAATACCTAGAGTACCCTGTAAAGCAGCCACTTCCAGGACCGTTAAGCTCTTAAGAATAGCTAGCGTACCCTGTAAAGCAGCCACTTCCAGGACCGTTAAGCTCTTAAGAATAGCTAGAGTACCCTGTAAAGCAGCCACTTCCAGGACCGTTAAGCTCTTAAGAATAGCTAGAGTACCCTGTAAAGCAGCCACTTCCAGGACCGTTAAGCTCTTAAGAATAGCTAGCGTACCCTGTAAAGCAGCCACTTCCAGGACAGTTAAGCTCTTAAGAATAGCTAGAGTACCCTGTAAAGCAGCCACTTCCAGGACCGTTAAGCTCTTAAGAATAGCTAGAGTACCCTGTAAAGCAGCCACTTCCAGGACCGTTAAGCTCTTAAGAATAGCTAGAGTACCCTGTAAAGCAGCCACTTCCAGGACTGTTAAGCTCTTAAGAATAGCTAGCGTACCCTGTAAAGCAGCCACTTCCAGGACTGTTAAGCTCTTAAGAATAGCTAGAGTACCCTGTAAAGCAGCCACTTCCAGGACCGTTAAGCTCTTAAGAATAGCTAGCGTACCCTGTAAAGCAGCCACTTCCAGGACCGTTAAGCTCTTAAGAATAGCTAGAGTACCCTGTAAAGCAGCCACTTCCAGGACCGTTAAGCTCTTAAGAATAGCTAGAGTACCCTGTAAAGCAGCCACTTCCAGGACCGTTAAGCTCTTAAGAATAGCTAGAGTACCCTGTAAAGCAGCCACTTCCAGGACCGTTAAGCTCTTAAGAATAGCTAGAGTACCCTGTAAAGCAGCCACTTCCAGGACCGTTAAGCTCTTAAGAATAGCTAGAGTACCCTGTAAAGCAGCCACTTCCAGGACCGTTAAGCTCTTAAGAATAGCTAGCGTACCCTGTAAAGCAGCCACTTCCAGGACCGTTAAGCTCTTAAGAATAGCTAGAGTACCCTGTAAAGCAGCCACTTCCAGGACCGTTAAGCTCTTAAGAATAGCTAGCGTACCCTGTAAAGCAGCCACTTCCAGGACCGTTAAGCTCTTAAGAATAGCTAGCGTACCCTGTAAAGCAGCCACTTCCAGGACCGTTAAGCTCTTAAGAATAGCTAGCGTACCCTGTAAAGCAGCTACTTCCAGGACCATTAAGCTCTTAAGAATAGCTAGCGTACCCTGTAAAGCAGCCACTTCCAGGACCGTTAAGCTCTTAAGAATAGCTAGCGTACCCTGTAAAGCAGTCACTTCCAGGACCGTTAAGCTCTTAAGAATAGCTAGCGTACCCTTTGATTGTTTTTTCAAACAGAATCTTGTCTTGACCTTTTTCCCTGTCAGCAGCACCTATATAATACCAATAGTAAAAATGTATTTTAATAAAGTATATTTTTATCATTTTATTTTAATAAAGAATATTTTTGTTTTTGACCCCTAAATGTTATTCCCTACCCATGCCAAAATGTCTCAAGGTAAATACCCTGGGGTGTCTTCTACAAATATTCTTTTGTGTAGCGGTTTTGGATTGGGTAACCACTAATAAACTTATAGTTGAAGCAATGTTCTGGAGGATTAGAATATTAGATATTTATAAAAAACATTTATATTAATTTTAGCCTGGTATAGACTTTCTTTTAAAGGGGCACTAAAGTCAAAATTCAACTGCAGTTTTAACAAATGTTCCAATTTACTTTCATTATCATGTTATGCACAGATTGTACACTGAGGCACCGGCTATTGCTCATTGGGAATTTATAGTAATTGCTATTGCATTTTATTTTATCATGCATTTGTTTATCAGGAGTTTATTATGCGTTTGTTTGTTATGCATTTGTTTGTTATGCATTTGTTTCTTATGCTTGTGTATATCATGCTTTTGTTTATTATGTGTTTATTTGTTAGGCATTTGTTTGTTATGCTTTTGTTTATTATGCATTTGTTTGTTATGTGTTTATTTGTTATGCGTTTATTTGTTATACATTTGTTTGTTATGCATTTGTTTGTTATGCATTTGTTTATTATGTGTTTATATGGTATGCATTTGTTTATTATGTGTTTATTGGTTATGCATTTGTTTATTATGCATTTGTTTGTTATGCATTTGTTTATCATGTGTTTGTTTATTATGCATTTGTTTGTTATGTGTTTATTTGTTATGCATTTGTTTATTATACATTTGTTTGTTATGCATTTGTTTGTTATGTGTTTATTTGTTATGCATTTGTTTATTATGTATTTGTTTGCTATGCATTTGTTTATTATGTGTTTATTTGTTATGCATTTGTTTATTATGTGTTTATTTGTTATGCATTTGTTTATTATACATTTGTTTATTATGCATTTGTTTGTTGTGTTTATTTGTTATGCATTTGTTTATTATGTATTTGTTTGGTATGCATTTGTTTATTATGTGTTTATTTTATATGCATTTGTTTCTTATGCATTTGTTTATAGTGCGTTTGTTTATTATGCATTTGTTTATTATGTGTTTATTTGTTATGCATTTGTTTATTATGCATTGGTCTGTTATGCATTTGTTTATCATGCGTTTGTTATGCGTTTGTTTATCATGCATTTGTTTATTATGCATTTGTGTGTTTCTTTCTGTTTGTTATGCATTTGTTTATCATGTCTGTTTCTCATGCATTTGTTTGTTATGCATGTGTTTATTATGCATTTGTTTATCATGCATTTGTTTCTCATTTGTTTGTTTATCATGCATTTGTTTATCATATATTTGTTACCCATGCATTTTTGTTATGCGTTTGTTTCTCATTTGTTTATTTATCATGCATTTGTTTGTTATGTATGTGTTTATTATGCATTTGTTTATTATGCGTTTGTTTATTATGCATTTATCATGCATATGTTTGTTATGCATTTGTTTATTATGCATTTGTTTATTATGCATTTGTTTGATATGCATTTGATTATTATGCATTTGTTTATTATTAATTTTTTGTTATGCATTTGTTTGTTATGCATTTGTTTGTTTTGTATTTGTCCTTGTAAGATAAAAGGGACAAGCATTAAAGTGAAAAACTTTGCTAATTGTATGCAATGATGGTCAAGTGGCTGTTTTTACATTTGCTCTCTTTATACTTGTTCATAGAAATGCAGTAAAAAAGAGCAATGGCAGACATTTAATAAGGTTTATTTATTGTATTGCAGATGCATGTTATCCATCTGAGGGGTTAAAGTGCCATAAAACAGGTTGAGATCTGTGCATATCCTAAAAGGGCTAATTAATGTAAAATAGTTTGCATATAAAAAAATTTACAAAAATTTCTGGCAAGTATTTTAAAATAATTTTCAAAAATAAGCAAAATTAATTACATAGCTAAGCTGCCTGGAGCAGCTAACTCCACCCCTCTTATCAGTGTTTAGACACAGGCATGCTCCATCAGATAATCCCTATTCACTTTTGCATTCTACCAAAAGAACAAAAAACAAAGATACAGCCATAAAAGGAGTAGTGGGGGGAGTTAGAGCTTTACAATTCGGAAATTAAAAAGTAAGGGTTAATGGCGAGGCACTGCAGTATAAATTTGCAGGTAAAGTAATTAAAGTACATATTATTATATTTTGTATCTATCCCAACTTGTTTTATGTCCCAAGCTTGTGCTGGGTTTTGGCAGATAACCATTTCAGAAGTTGGACGGTATTGTCAGTGTGTTTTCTTCAGTGATCACAATCCTAACATGGTTCTATTGTTAATGCACCTAAAGTCAGTAACTGGTACCTCCTGAAACAACACAATGATTGTGATTGAGTCAGAATTGAAAGTCGCTCATCTGCAGAGTTAACCTGCAGATAATTATCAGACAATAGTTTGTTATTAGGGTTTATGCTTTCCTTAAATCCATTGGCTAATATGGTACCAGCATTTCCTAGAACTCCCACCTACCCAAGTGTTTGTAAGCTGTGTCTGTTTCTTTTCCCACCGTTCTCCAGCTCTCACACACCTTATAAATGAGTCATTTCCCTGAGCCAGACACTATCCTACCCCATAATGCAAGTGCTTCTCTCAAGACACCATGTGCCACTAAGCACCAGTTGGCTGTGATTCTTCTTTCAGACCATCCAGAATCAGTCCCTGCCTCCTGGTCATGGATAGTTTTGTGGACATTTGGGAGGTCTGCTTTCCCTTCATGTGCAGAGTAACAGTAGTGCAATTTATTTAGTAAGGGCTTCTTATTTATTTGTACTTGTACAATTATACCATTACAAATAAAGGTACGGCTACAAATCATAGTTAGAATAAACTTGCCCTATGACTCTGAAGATGTAGAAATAGAAGTCTGTAAAAAATCTTGTTTTTGCATTAAATAATTCTTACTTATTTGCTTTAGAGTTAATACAGATAAAGGAGTATTAGATTATAACAATTCTCTATTTTTATTGTAGCTTTAGGGTTTTATGGTTTTCTTTAATCATAAAAAGCTATCAGTCCTCATCTGTTTTAAACAAATAAAATACTGGTTAATAGTTTCCCAACATTGTTGAACAGTATTTCTTTTTTATCATAAGGATTTGGTAAAAAAAGAGAGTTAACAGTTACTTCATTGTTGTTCAAGTTTTATTAAAAAAGCAGCGAAAGCTTATGTTCGCTGCTGCCCGATATCCCATTGATTATTATGGTAATGTCTACACCTAACACCCTAACATGTACCCCAAGTCTAAAAACCCCTAATCTGACCCCCCCTACACCACCGCCACCTACATTATACTTATTAACCCCTAAACCGCCGCTCCAGGACCCCACCACAACTAAATAAAGTGTTTAACCCCTAAACCGCCACTCCCGGAGCCCACCGCCACCTACATTATGCTTATTAACCCTTAATCTGCCCCCTTACACTGCCGCCACCTACATTATATTTATTAACCCCTAATCTGCCCCCCCTACACCTCCGCCACTATATTAAATGTATCAACCCTTAAACCTAAGTCTAACACTAACCCTAACACCCCCTAACTTAAATATAAAATCGAAATAAATTATTCCTACTTAAAACTAAATACTTACCTATAAAATAAACCCTAACGGCTAGATTTAGAGTTTTGTTGGTAACGACCCGAAAAGCTTACGCCGGCTTTTTTCTGGCCGCACCATAAAAATAACTCTGGTATTGAGAGTCCACATAAAGGCTGCGTTAGGCTCCAAAAAAGGAGCGTAGAGCATATTTAACGCAGCTTCAACTCTCGATACCAGAGTTGCTTACGGACGCGGCCAGCCTCAAAAACGTGCTCGTGCACGATTCCCCCATAGAAAACAATGGGGCTGTTTGAGCTGAAAAAAAACCTAACACCTGCAAAAAAGCCGCGTTCAGCTCCTAACGCAGCCCCATTGTTTGCTATGCAGAAACACTTCCTACGTCTGCACCTAACACCCTAACATGTACCCCGAGTCTAAACACCCCTAGCCTTACACTTATTAACCCCTAATCTGCCGCCCCCGCTATCGCTGACACCTGCATATTATTATTAACCCCTAATCTGCTGCTCCGTAAACCGCCGCTACTTACATTATCCCTATGTACCCCTAATCTGCTGCCCTAACATCGCCGACCCCTATATTATATTTATTAACCCCTAATCTGCCCCCCACAACGTCGCCTCCACCTGCCTACACTTATTAACCCCTAATCTGCCGAGTGGACCTGAGCGCTACTATAATAAAGTTATTAACCCCTAATCCGCCTCACTAACCCTATAATAAATAGTATTAACCCCTAATCTGCCCTCCCTAACATCGCCGACACCTAACTTCAATTATTAACCCCTAATCTGCCGACTGGAGCTCACCGCTATTCTAATAAATGTATTAACCCCTAAAGCTAAGTCTAACCCTAACACTAACACCCCCCTAAGTTAAATATAATTTACATCTAACGAAATTAATTATCTCTTATTAAATAAATTATTCCTATTTAAAGCTAAATACTTACCTGTAAAATAAATCCTAATATAGCTACACTATAAATTATAATTATATTATAGCTATTTTAGGATTAATATTTATTTTACAGGTAACTTTGTAACTATTTTAACCAGGTACAATAGTTATTAAATAGTTAAGAACTATTTAATAGTTACCTAGTTAAAATAATAACAAAATTACCTGTAAAATAAATCCTAACCTAAGTTACAATTAAACCTAACACTACACTATCAATAAATTAATTAAATACAATACCTACAAATAACTACAATGAAATAAACTAACTAAAGTACAAAAAATAAAAAAGAACTAAGTTACAAAAAATAAAAAATATTTACAAACATCAGAAAAATCTTACAACAATTTTAAACTAATTACACCTACTTTAAGCCCCCTAATAAAATAACAAAGCCCCCCAAAATAAAAAAATGCCCTACCCTATTCTAAATTACTAAAGTTCAAAGCTCTTTTACCTTACCAGCCCTGAACAGGGCCCTTTGCGGGGCATGCCCCAAGAAGTTCAGCTCTTTTGCCTGTAAAAAAAAACCATACAATACCCCCCCCCAACATTACAACCCACCACCCACATACCCCTAATCTAACCCAAACCCCCCTTAAATAAACCTAACACTAAGCCCCTGAAGATCATCCTACCTTGTCTTCACCTCACCGGGTATCACACCGATCCGTCCTGGCTGTTCCGATCAGCCAATAGAATGCGAGCTCAATCTGATTGGCTGATTGGATCAGCCAATCGGATTGATCTTGATTCTGATTGGCTGATTCCATCAGCCAATCAGAATATTCCTACCTTAATTCCGATTGGCTGATAGAATCCTATCAGCCAATCGGAATTCGAGGGACGCCATCTTGGATGACGTCCCTTAAAGGAACCGTCATTCTTCAGTTGGACGTCGCCGGATGAAGATGGGTCCGCGGTGGAGGTCTTCAGGATGGAGCCGGTCCTCATCGGATGAAGATAGAAGATGCCGCTTGGAAGATGATGGTTGCCGGTCCGGATCTACTCTTCTTCCCGGATAGGATGAAGACTTTGGACCCTCTTCTGGACTTCTTCAGTGGATGTCTAGCCCCCGCTTGGGTTGGATGAAGATATCGGAGCCAGGACGGATCGGTGTGATACCCGGTGAGGTGAAGACAAGGTAGGATGATCTTCAGGGGCTTAGTGTTAGGTTTATTTAAGGGGGGTTTGGGTTAGATTAGGGGTATGTGGGTGGTGGGTTGTAATGTTGGGGGGGGGTATTTTATGTTTTTTTTTACAGGCAAAAGAGCTGAACTTCTTGGGGCATGCCCCGCAAAGGGCCCTGTTCAGGGCTGGTAAGGTAAAAGAGCTTTGAACTTTAGTAATTTAGAATAGGGTAGGGCATTTTTTTATTTTGGGGGGCTTTGTTATTTTATTAGGGGGCTTAGAGTAGGTGTAATTAGTTTTAAATTGTTGTAAGATTTTTCTGATGTTTGTAAATATTTTTTTATTTTTTGTAACTTAGTTCTTTTTTATTTTTTGTACTTTAGTTAGTTTATTTCATTGTAGTTATTTGTAGGTATTGTATTTAATTTATTTATTGATAGTGTAGTGTTAGGTTTAATTGTAGGTAATTGTAGGTATTTTATTTAATTAATTTATTGATAGTGTAGTGTTAGGTTTAATTGTAACTTAGGTTAGGATTTATTTTACAGGTAAATTTGTAATTATTTTAACTATTTTAGCTATTAAATAGTTCTTAACTATTTAATAGCTATTGTACCTGGTTAAAATAAATACAAAGTTACCTGTAAAATAAATATTAATCCTGAAATAGCTATAATATAATTATAATTTATGTTGTAGCTATATTAGGATTTATTTTACAGGTAAGTATTTAGCTATAAATAGGAATACTTTATTTAATAAGAGTTAATTAATTTCGTTAGATTAAAATTATATTTAAGTTAGGGGGGTGTTAGTGTTAGGGTTAGACTTAGCTTTAGGGGTTAATACATTTATTAGAATAGCGGCGAGATTCGGTCGGCAGATTAGGGGTTAATAATTGAAGTTAGGTGTCGGCGATGTTAGGGAGGGCAGGTTAGGGGTTAATAAATATAATATAGGGGTCGGCGATGTTAGGGCAGCAGATTAGGGGTATATAGGGATAATGTAGCTGGCGGCGGCGTGCGGACGGCAGATTAGGGGTTAATAAGTGTAGGTAGCTGGCGGCGACGTTGTGGGGGGCAGATTAGGGGTTAATAAATATAATATAGGGGTCGGCGGTGTTAGGGGCAGCAGATTAGGGGTACATAAGGATAACGTAGGTGGCGGTCGGCAGATTAGGGGTTAAAAAAATTTAATCGAGTTGCGGCGATGTGGGGGGACCTCGGTTTAGGGGTACATAGGAAGTTTATGGGTGTTAGTGTACTTTAGAGCACAGTAGTTAAGAGCTTTATGAACCGGCGTTAGCCCAGAAAGCTCTTAACTACTGACTTTTTTCTGCGGCTGGAGTTTTGTCGTTAGATTTCTAACGCTCACTTCAGCCACGACTCTAAATACCGGAGTTAGAAAAATCCCATTGAAAAGATAGGACACGCAATTGACGTAAGGGGATCTGCGGTATGGAAAAGTCGCGGCTGAAAAGTGAGCGTTAGACCCTTTTTTGAGTGACTCCAAATACCGGAGGTAGCCTAAAACCAGCGTTAGGAGCCTCTAACGCTGGTTTTCACGGCTACCGCCAAACTCTAAATCTAGGCCTAAGATAGCTACAATATAACTAATAGTTACATTGTACCTATCTTAGAATTTATTTTTATTTTACAGGCAAGTTTGTATTTATTTTAACTAGGTACAATAGTTATTAAATAGTTATTAACTATTTAATAACTGCCTAGTTAAAATAAATACAAAAAGTACCTGTAAAATAAAACCTAACCTAAGTTACAATTACACCTAAGACTACACTATCATTAAATTAATTACCTACTATAACTACAATTAACTACAATTAAATACAATTAAATAAAGTTATCTAAAGTACAACCCCCCCCACTAAATTACAGAAAATAATAAAATAATTACAAGTTTTTAACTAACTACACCTAATCCAATCCCCCTAATAAAATAAAAAAGCCCCTCAAAATAATAAAAAGCACTACCCTATACTAAATTATGAATAGCCCTTAAAAGGGACTTTTGCTGGGCATTGCCCAAAAGTAATCAGTTCTTTTACCTGAAAAAAAAGAACAATACCCCCCCACATTAAAACCCACCACCCACACACCCAACCCTACTCTAAAACCCACCCAATTCCCCTTAAAAAAACCTAACACTAACCCCTTGAAGATCACCCTACCTTGAAACGTCTTCACCCAACCGGGAAGAAGTCCTCCATGAAGCGGGGCGAAGTGGTCCTCAAGACGGGCAGAAGTCTTCATAGAAGCCAGCCAGAAGAGGTCCTCCAGATGGACAGAAGTCTTCATCCAGGCGGCATCTTCTATCTTCATCCATCCAGCGCGGAGCGGGTCCATCTTCAAGACATCAGACGTGGAGCATCCTCTTCCAACGACATCCGACGACTGAATGAAGGTACCTTTAAGTGACATCATCCAAGATGGCGTCCCTTGAATTCCGATTGGCTGCTAGAATTCTATCAGGCATTCGGAATTAAGGTAGGAAAAATCCTATTGAATGCATTTTATTTTCCTACCTTAATTCCGATTGGCTGATAGAATTCTATCAGCCAATCGGAATTCAAGGGACACCATCTTGGATGACGTCACTTAAAGGAACTTTCATTCAGTCGTCGGATGTCATTGGAAGAGGATGCTCCACGTCGGATGTCTTGAAGATGGACCCGATCCGTGCCGGATGGATGAAGATAGAAGATGCTGCCTGGATGAAGACTTCTGCCCATCTGGAGGACCTCTTCTGGCTAGCTTGGCTGAAGACTTCTGCCCATCTGGAGGACCACGTCACCCGGCTATGTGGAGGACTTCGGCCCGGTTGGGTGAAGACGTATCAAGGTAGGGTGATCTTCAAGGGGTTAGTGTTAGGTTTTTTTAAGGGGGGATTGGGTGGGTTTTAGAGTAGGGTTGTGTGTAGAAGATTAGGGGTTAATATGTATAATGTAGGTGGCGGTGGGCTCCGGGAGCGGCAGGATAGGGGTTAACAACTTTATGTAGGTGGTGTCAGTATAGGGGGCAGAAGATTAGGGGTTAATATGTATAATGTAGGTGGCGGTGGGCTCCAAGAGCGGCGGTTTAGGGGTTAATATATTTATTAGTGCTGTGGTGGGCTCCGGGAGCTGCGGTTTAGGGGTTAACAACTTTATTTAGGTGCGGCGGGGTCCGGGAGCAGCGGGATAGGGGTAAACAGTATAGTATAGTGTGGGTGTTTAGTGACAGGGTACCAAGAAAGCTGTAAAAAAGCCGAAGAGCAGTGAGATCGATGACTGTTAGTTAACAACAGTCCACTGCTCATCGCACCGTACTTGGTGCGCGGCTTTTTGACAGTTTTTTTTATAATTTTGGAGAGCATATTCAGGTCCGTGGCAGCGATGTTAGGCGATCTTAGGCGAGCGTATTGGTGCCATTGAATGCAGGTAAGTTGACGGCTTGATAAATAGAGGCCTTTGTCATACTATAACTTTGTGTTAATTGTAAGTAAAAGTGCAAACAAAAATGTATTAGATCATTTAATTGTTACAACATTAACTTACATAATAATCACTGCAAAGGACCTGAGAACACCTAGGGATCTCTGTGCTAAACAGCAGATGCTAATTCAAGCCTTCTTTTTAAAGCGGTGGCCATATGATTGATGCTTTGTGACTTCTCCCACCACCTCTGAGGTTGCGGAAATAAATCTCCCCAAACCTGCGGCAGCAATTGTACAAGCATCAAAAACTTGTGCAATAGAAAATACCAGAAAGGCATGCGGACAGGTTACCAAGTAGACACCATTTCTTGATGTCATAGTTGTGATTTCTGTTTTCTCATTTTCCTGCAGATCTCATTAACTTTCCAAGATATCACATATATGTCTATTAAATATATACATAGGTAAATTTCTGTCCTGAGCACTACCAAAAGATTACACAATAGGGCTGAATATAGGTTTAATACATCTAGACCATATATTGATGTGTACATCTAAAATTGATTGTGTGACCATTTCAGAGTGTATTACACATGCACAAGATAATGAAAATATTACAAATAATCTTGGAATACTAGTAAATGTTGAAGAGGACAGTTTTGCACTTTGTCAACAAAAATACTTCTTTATTTTACAAATGGAAACCATTTTGTTTTTAAGCAGATCATTAGACTAAAAACCTGTGGTGAAATAACTATCGGCTGACAAAAGTACCTGTAAAATAAAACCTAACCTAAGTTACACTAGCACCTAACACTACTCTATAATTAAATTAATTACCTAAACTAAATACAATTAATTACAATTAAATAAAATTATCTAAAGTACGAAAACCCCCCCACTAAATTACAGAAAATAATAAAATAATTACAAGATTTTTAAACTAATTACACCTACTCTAATCCCCCTAACAAAATAAAAAAGCCCCCCAAAATAAATAAAAGCCCTACCCTACACTAAGTTACAAATAGCCCTTAAAAGGGCCTTTTGCGGGGCATTGCCCCAAAGTAATCAGTTCTTTTACCTGTAAAAAAAGTACAAATACCCCCCCAACATTAAAACCCACCACCCACACAATCAACCCTACTCTAAAACCCACCCAATCCCCCCTTAAAAAAACCTAACACTAACCCCTTGAAGATCACCCTACCTTGAGAAGTCTTCACCCAATCGGGCATAAGTCCTCAACGAATTCGGCAGAAGTGGTTCTCCAGACGGGCAGAAGTCTTCATCCAGACGGTATCTTCTATCTTCATCCATCCGGCACGGAGCGGGTCCATCTTCAAGACATCCGACGCGGAGCATCCTCTTCAAACGACGGCCATGTTAGGTTTTTTTTAAGGGGGGATTGAGTGGGTTTTAGAGTAGGGTTGATTGTGTGGGTGGTGTGTTTTAATGTTGGGGGGTTTTTGTACTTTTTTTTTTACAGGTAAAAGAGCTGATTACTTTGGGGCAATGCCCCGCAAAAGGCCCTTTTAAGGGCTATTTGTAATTTAGTGTAGGGTAGGGCTTTTTTATTTTGGCGGGGCTTTTTTATTTTGTTAGGGGGATTAGAGTAGGTGTAATTAGTTTAAAAATATTGTAATTTCTTTATTATTTTCTGTAATTTAGTTGTTTTTTTCATACTTTAGATAATTTTATTTAATTGTAATTAATTGTATTTAGTTTAGTTAATTAAATTAATTTAATTGTAGTGTAGTGTTAGGTGTAATTGTAACTTAGGTTATGTTTTATATTACAGGTAAATGTGTCTTTATTTTAGCTAGGTAGTTATTAAATAGTTAATAACTATTTAAAAACTATTGTACCTAGTTAAAATAAATACAAACTTGCCTGTAAAATAAAAAATAAACCCTAAGCTACATACAATGTAACTATTAGTTATATTGTAGCTAGCTTATGGTTTATTTTATAGGTAAGTATTTAGTTTTAAATAGGAATTATTTAGTTAATTGTAGTAATTTTATTTAGATTTATTTAAATTATATTTAAGTTAGGGGGTGTTAGG